>NW_024366592.1:9674022-9764632 GCF_014805655.1 Passer montanus
TCCCCTGGGGGCGCCCCCCCCCCCCCCCCCCTTTAATTGTAGCTGTGATCCAAAGCTCAGGGACTGGAATTCAAGAGCCTTCCCTGCATGGGTGCAGAAATGTGCCCTCAAAACCAGGGGACTGTTAACAAAACTGGGCTTAATGGATAACTGTAATTTTCATGTTTCAAACCTTGCTTTGTGTAATTTCCTCTGGCCAGAAAGACTTCTAGCATGCTCTTTTTCAAACTTGTAATACCCTCTATCTGTCCTTTTGAAATAATCTCTAAGGATCATACAAAACATGCTTCTTGCATGGTTTTAAATCACAAATAATTGTTGTTGCATGTGTGTTATCTGTCTGTCCTTCCTGCTGTGCTACTTTAGTCTCTAATTTCCTGTTCTTTAGTGGCTTTACCCTCTTTTTCCAATTACCAGGATTTTCTCTCTCAAGTGTCTGGTGTAAATCTCTGGAAAACTGCATCATACACAGCTGTTTAGATTTTCCAAAAATATTTCTTTGGCTTGTATTCAGAGACTATTTAAGTGGCAAATAAATTAATGAGATTGGTTTAGAAGAGGAAATGTTTCTTCACTAGCTAATTTTACATATGTAAAGGGGATGGTCTTTTTGTGATGCATTTTTGTGTTTGTCTTCATGAGCTGTGATTGAAATGAGTAACCAGTTAATGGATTTGTCTTTAATAGTGTTACATCCTGCCATGAAAGCTTCTGTTCATCTTACTCACCTTCTTCCACCCAAATGTTACATGAGTAGCCTTTGGGGCTGCCCCCTTTCCTAATGCAGGTAGAGGGAGGGACACACAGTTGGACTGCAAGAGGTCACTTCTGCAAGTGCTCCTGCTATGAGGAGCTCCTGGCTTGTTTGGGGTGGGCAGCAAACTTTGAGATTATTTGCATTTTTGTGTTTGTCTTCACGAGCTGTGATTGAAATGAGTAACCAGTTAATGGATTTGTCTTTAATAGTGTTACATCCTGCCATGAAAGCTTATGTTCATCTTACTCACCTTCTTCCACCCAAATGTTACATGAGTAGCCTTTGGGGCTGCCCCCTTTCCTAATGCAGGTAGAGGGAGGGACACACAGTTGGACTGCAAGAGGTCACTTCTGCAAGTGCTCCTGCTATGAGGAGCTCCTGGCTTGTTTGGGGTGGGCAGCAAACTTTGAGATGAGTTCATGCTGGGGAAGATAAATCCCATCTGGGGTACTTACAGCTGCACCATTCAGATTTGCTCTTGGCTGGATGAACAAATAATGGAGTGCAAGGGTTAAAAAGTGCTTAGGGCTTGTGGAGCCTAGCCTGTGGAGTAAGAGCTGGAGTATAACTCTGCTTTAGCTTTGTGCTGAATCCTGTGGTTTGCATTTGTCTTGTGGGCATCTTGTGAAAAGGCATCCAGTCTGTGTGTGAAGAAATTAAAAGACAAACTTGACTGTTTCCTTCACAAGTAATTTTAGTCGTTCACTCCCTCTGATTAATACCTAATCTCAAATTTCAATGTGTTTGGTTTTAAATTTAAATTATAGCTGAAAATTTCCTTTCTATATGGTTTTCTTTGCTTGAATAAAAAGCCTAAAGGACACTTAAATTTCTGCCCAAGGTGATTTTCTTCTTTCCTTTTTCTTTTTACTAGATGTTGTAGTCATGTCACCCAGCTATTGGCTTTCATCTCCAAAACAGAGTGAGCTCCTTACCCTCAATGCTGGGTTTTCATATAACCTTGAGACAGAATTGTAATTCTCTGTATCATCTCCTGATTTTTGGTGTCCTTTTTAAGTGAGTTATTGGAACTCTTGGTTAAGCCTACATCCGTGCAGCTAATACCTTACTAGGGGAGAAAAATTGCATTCTTGCTTCCTAATTCCTTTCTATACATCTGAGGATTATGTTTGCTCTTTCCTGACAAAGAATCATATAGAGACTTGTGCTGACTTGCTCATCCTCTGCTATGTCTCATTTCTCTTCAGAGCTTTTGCAGCTGCTAACATTATTCATAAAAATACTGAATAGCACCAGACCTGTGCTTTGTTAATTAGGAACAGTCTCTGCAGCCTGTAGCCTTCAATAGGAAATGGTAGTGAAAGTTTAATGAAAAAGCATGTTTGACCCTATGTTTCATCTCTTGTATATCATCTGCCTGCAGTTATGCAATTTTCCCTGGATAATACTGTAAAATTGAGGGAAAATGAAGATTTTTGATAGCTAATTTCCAAGATCTTTTTGTTGCTCTTCAAAAGACTGAATTGTGAAGAAAAGAACTGCTTTGTATCTGAGATATAATTATATGAATCTTGTAGTAAAATCTTTCAAAGAGCAGCATGAAAAATACTGATTCATACCTTCATTCTTCCTCATTCCATAGCTGCAGATAATGATTTTTAGATTTTTTTTTAATAGTATTGTAAAAAGGCTCTATGCTGTAGAGAATTCGAAGGTTGCAGAGTTTCTTTTGTAAAGCTACACAATGAATTAAAAAAAACCCCAGAACAAACACAAACTAACCCTGTAACCTCCTCCAAAATAGTGGTGTGTTTATCTACACCATTATATCACTGACAGTGTATCACACTAAGTTAATTAACTAAGCTAAGAAGAGAAACAGCTTTTTGGGTACTAATGTACTTCTTAACCAAATCCCCTTTAAGATGGGGGTGGTGGTGTGTCTAAATCTGTGTGTTCATATAATGTCTTTGAATGTCAGTCTAAAATAATGAACATTATCTGGGGCTGTTTCGACAGAAGAATTCCATTTTGGGAATGCTGAAGCTTAAATCAGAACAAATCTGAGTTTTCTGAGCAGTTAAATTTATTTAGCTGGGAGAGAAAATGTCAAATGAGCCATTGCTGTCATGGCTTCATCACTCCCAGGTGATCTGAAAGGTCTGGAGTGCTATACTTCAAAACTAAGCAAAGTGCCATTGCTGTCCTCCTTCATTTTCTTTACTTGTTTGTTGTTTTGTATTGTTTTTGTGGTTTTTTGAGAGTGGGAATCACCTTTTACTGAGGAGGAGAAGAGATGGGCTGAGGGTTGGAGGAAGTTCTGGCAGCTCTTTAATGAGCAACTTTGTGAAGAGCAGATGTCTCAGTGCTCTTAAGATGCAAAAGTCACTTTTCATTGGCACCATATCTGTTTCAAATCAAGCCTGCCAAGTTAAAAGTGATGGTAATTGAATCACACTTTCTTAAGCAGCAGTTTTCTGTTTTTCTGAGAAGAAATTAACAGGAGCACAACTTGCATTGTATTTGCACTGAACTCCTTCGGTGCAATTTAGCTTTTCAGTTTCCTCTAATTTTCCCCCCAGCCAGCTTGGGTACTTCAAGTCAATGTTTATGGTAACTCAGGTGATTGTCAGGATTCTACCAGAGGGTGAGTAGCACCTCACTGATCTGAGCCCGGCACAGGGCTAGGAAATCATTCATGTCCTTGAAATCATAGAATGGTTTGGGTTGGGACTTTAAAGATCACCCAGTTCTGATTCCCACTGGATCGGGTTGTTTAAAGCCCCTTACAGCCTAAAATATGCTTCCAGGAATGGGGCGTTCGCAGCTTCTCTGCTCAACCTGTGCCAGGCCCTCACCACCCTCACAGGAAAGAACTCCTTCCTAACACCCAATCCGAACCTCCTTTTAGTTGAAAACTGTCAACCCCTTGTCCTGTTATTCCACACCCCTGTAAAAAGGGCCTCTCCAGGTCTTCTAGCACCTTTAGAGACTGGAAGGTGCTCTGAGATCTCCCCAGAGCCTTCCCTTCTCCAGGCTGAACATCCCCAGCTCTCTCAGGCTGGCTCCATAGCAGAGGAGCTCCAGCCCTCTGAGCACCTTTGTGGTCTCCTCTGGATTTCTCCAGCAGGTCCACGCTTTTCTTAGGCTGGATCTGATAGTAAAAGATTTTAAAATCATAGAAAATTCGGGGAGTTAGAAAGAAAGCTAGGCTTAGTAGGCCCTGGGAAAATGTTAAAAGTAGGCCCTGGGAAACATGGTGGTGTGTCTAAATCTGTGTGTTCATATAATGTCTTTGAATGTCAGTCTAAAATAATGAACATTATCTGGGGCTGTTTCGACAGAAGAATTCCATTTTGGGAATGCTGAAGCTTAAATCAGAACAAATCTGAGTTTTCTGAGCAGTTAAATTTATTTAGCTGGGAGAGAAAATGTCAAATGGGCCATTGCTGTCATGGCTTCATCACTCCCAGGTGATCTGAAAGGTCTGGAGTGCTATACTCCAAAACTAAGCAAAGTGCCATTGCTGTCCTCCTTCATTTTCTTTACTTGTTTGTTGTTTTGTATTGTTTTTGTGTTTTTTTGAGAGTGGGAATCACCTTTTACTGAGGAGGAGAAGAGATGGGCTGAGGGTTGGAGGAAGTTCTGGCAGCTCTTTAATGAGCAACTTTGTGAAGAGCAGATGTCTCAGTGCTCTTAAGATGCAAAAGTCACTTTTCATTGGCACCATATCTGTTTCAAATCAAGCCTGCCAAGTTAAAAGTGATGGTAATTGAATCACACTTTCTTAAGCAGCAGTTTTCTGTTTTTCTGAGAAGAAATTAACAGGAGCACAACTTGCATTGTATTTGCACTGAACTCCTTCAGTGCAATTTAACTTTTCAGTTTCCTCTAATTTTCCCCCCAGCCAGCTTGGGTACTTCAAGTCAATGTTTATGGTAACTCAGGTGATTGTCAGGATTCTACCAGAGGGTGAGTAGCACCTCACTGATCTGAGCCTGGCACAGGGCTAGGAAATCATTCATGTCCTTGAAATCATAGAATGGTTTGGGTTGGGACTTTAAAGATCACCCAGTTCTGATTCCCACTGGATCGGGTTGTTTAAAGCCCCTTACAGCCTAAAATATGCTTCCAGGGATGGGGCGTTCACAGCTACTCTGCTCAACCTGTGCCAGGCCCTCACCACCCTCACAGGAAAGAACTCCTTCCTAACATCCAATCCGAACCTCCTTTTAGTTGAAAACTGTCAACCCCTTGTCCTGTTATTCCACACCCCTGTAAAAAGGACCTCTCCAGCTCTTGTAGCACCTTTAGAGACTGGAAGGTGCTCTAAGATCTCCCCAGAGCCTTCCCTTCTCCATGCTGAACACCCCCAGCTCTCTCAGGCTGGCTCCATAGCAGAGGAGCTGCAGCCCTCTGAGCACCTTTGTGGTCTCCTCTAGATTTTCTCCAGCAGGTCCACGTCTTTCTTAGGCTGGATCTGATAGTAAAAGATTTTAAAATCATAGAAAATTCGGGGAGTTAGAAAGAAAGCTAGGCTTAGTAGGCCCTGGGAAAATGTTAAAAGTAGGCCCTGGGAAACATTAAGGCCTTGTGTTTGCCAGATCATGTGAAATTGCACCTGCGTAACCAGTATGTGATAAATTATATAACTGTTAGATGTGATGATTGTTTAGATATAATTATTGTTTAATCGTAAGAAGACTCATGAGAAACTAAATTCAAGGGTTTGAGGGGGGATCACGAGAAACCTATGCTTGGATGAAATCAATGTATACAACAGAACAATGTAAGTTTAATAATTCATATGTAAGTAACATAATGATAGAATATAAAAACATGTTCATCCTGAACCCATGGTGGAGTCAGATTTGGGTCTGTACTGTGACACCCAGAGCTCTTCAATAAAATATAATATAATCATTCTGTGATTATGTGTTCCTGAATGCTAACAGATCCATGTGGGGCTTCACGAGGATGGCTCTTCAGACTATGTACCAATGGTGAAACTGTTAATGGCTCAGGTTTTTTGTATGAAAACACTTAAATTTTGTTGAAGTATTTTTTGTAATGATGGATAAACTGGAAGCTGAGGGGAGTCTCACTTAAATAGAAAAATCTGTTTTCATTTGGAAACAAAGTATACATTTGATTTAGCAGCAGAATAAATATATTTTTACAGCTGCAGCCCTCTGAGCACCTTTGTGGTCTCCTCTAGATTTTCTCCAGCAGGTCCACGTCTTTCTTAGGCTGGATCTGATAGTAAAAGATTTTAAAATCATAGAAAATTCGGGGAGTTAGAAAGAAAGCTAGGCTTAGTAGGCCCTGGGAAAATGTTAAAAGTAGGCCCTGGGAAACATTAAGGCCTTGTGTTTGCCAGATCATGTGAAATTGCACCTGCGTAACCAGTATGTGATAAATTATATAACTGTTAGATGTGATGATTGTTTAGATATAATTATTGTTTAATCGTAAGAAGACTCATGAGAAACTAAATTCAAGGGTTTGAGGGGGGATCACGAGAAACCTATGCTTGGATGAAATCAATGTATACAACAGAACAATGTAAGGGGTCACGAGAAACCTATGCTTGGATGAAATCAATGTATACAACAGAACAATGTAAGTTTAATAATTCATATGTAAGTAACATAATGATAGAATATAAAAACATGTTCATCCTGAACCCATGGTGGAGTCAGATTTGGGTCTGTACTGTGACACCCAGAGCTCTTCAATAAAATATAATATAATCATTCTGTGATTATGTGTTCCTGAATGCTAACAGATCCATGTGGGGCTTCACGAGGATGGCTCTTCAGACTATGAACCAATGGTGAAACTGTTAATGGCTCAGGTTTTTTGTATGAAAACACTTAAATTTTGTTGAAGTATTTTTTGTAATGATGGATAAACTGGAAGCTGAGGGGAGTCTCACTTAAATAGAAAAATCTGTTTTCATTTGGAAACAAAGTATACATTTGATTTAGCAGCAGAATAAATATATTTTTACAGGCAAGTGCACAGGTGTTGGGGTTGGAATTCTGTTGAAAAACCTTTTTCACACTGATACTAGTTGCAATGTCACTGCTTACCCATTACCAGCATCACTTTCCCTAGTCATACTATTTTCTCCCAAGAAGTGAATGGAGGGCTGCAAAGAATCACCTGACTTTGCACATCATCAGAAAGTAGTTTTTCTTTTGTTATCACTGGAATTTTATCGAGGCATCTGTCCTGTTTCTCATGAAAGTTTGTCCAGATTAGTTGCAATATCACTGCTTACCCATCACCAGCATCACTTTCCCTAGTTTTCTCCCTCTTTTCTCCCAAGAAGTGAATGGAGGGCTGCAAAGAATCACCTGACTTTGCACATCATCAGAAAGTAGTTTTTCTTTTGTTATCACTGGAATTTTATTGAGGAATCTGTGCTGTTTCTCATGAAAGTTTGTCCAGAGAGGGAACAAGTGTAAGTTTGTACTATCTACTTTGATACTTAGAAAACTTACAAATACAAAAATATGCTGTGCAATCTGATGCAGAAGGAAGAAAGAGAGCAAGAATCTTGTGTAAATCTGTGGTGGATGTACTTGAGACAGACTATAAACTGATATGAAATATGAAATATGCTGTGCAATCTGATGCAGAAGGAAGAAAGAGAGCAAGAATCTTGTGTAAGTTTAGAAGGCAATTTTCTAGGGCAAAAGGCGTGTGGCCATCATTAGTCAAGGTATAAGTGTGCTTGGAGAAGGGGACAACAAGCTCAGTCTTCATGGAATTCCCATTTGGATATAATGGAGGCATAACAACTCCATTGTGCTTTCTGTCAAGGGACTGCACAGCTGGAAAGGAATGACAGGAATAATTTGGCTCAGATTCCAGGGGAATTTTCCTGTAAGGGGCTTGGGATGGAAAAATTAATTGGAAAGTGCCAAGAGCCCTCTGGGAAGATCTTTTCTAAGCGACTGTCTGCACAGGAGCAATTGCTGCCCTGCCTGAGCTGTAGAAGCAGGAATAAATCTGTTGAGTTTATGAAGCCCCTGATTATTTACCCCTTTGAGTACTGGTGGTTCTGTTCTGGGATGGCTCAGCTTTGACAGGCAACCCCCTAAATTTATATGCAGGTGCAATTTAGCCTGTGAGTCTAAAGATAACTGCCTGATTTGTTAACACAGTGTAGAAATCCTGGTATGTTTTGAGCTCTGTGGCTAATGAGTTTTGCAATCAGACCATAATTTAAATCATATAAATATGTTGTCTTGTGGTATTTTTGTGGGATTTTTTTTTTGTTTGGTTGGTTGTTTTTTTTTTAACCTAGCATTCAAATCTGTCATTAATTTAAGCATAGCATGTTTACTATAACACTGCTCTGTATAGCCTGTAAATGGTTATTTGCTAAAACAAGATAAAACATTGCAATTGTTTTGCTTCAGTAAGGATGTAAACAATCTAATTGGAAACTAATTCATTACTAGTTTCTGGTGTGATGTGTTGTTGATCAGCTGGCAATCCAAGTGCTGCTATTTCTCTGCATTTTGGTTGCTCCCTGATGTCCTGGAGATTAAGTGCAGGTGACCCAGGGTACACCTTTTTGCACCAGCAGTTCTTAATGTGTCCATTGTTTCTAAAATATCTTTTACAGGTGAATGCTGCATACATACATTAATTAAAAAAAAAGTTGAGTGGAAAAGTAGTCTTTGTGTTTGTTGGTTTTGGTGAATGGGTTTGATGTACCACAAAGATTCAAAGGGCTTCACTGGCCACGCAGACAGGAGACCTTGATATGTTTGTCACACCTTTGTTGTGACAAACAAGAGGTGCATTAGCTTCTTCAGTTGAGATTATCTCCGTATTTTTGTGGGATTTTTTTATTTGTTTGGTTGGTTGTTTTTTTTTTAAACCTAGCGTTCAAATCTGTCATTAATTTAAGCATAGCATGTTTACTAGAACACTGCTCTGTATAGCCTGTAAATGGTTATTTGCTAAACAAGATAAAACATTGCAATTGTTTTGCTTCAGTAAGGATGTAAACAATCTAATTGGAAACTAATTCATTACTAGTTTCTGGTGTGATGTGTTGTTGATCAGCTGGCAATCCAAGTGCTGCTATTTCTCTGCATTTTGGTTGCTCCCTGATGTCCTGGAGATTAAGTGCAGGTGACCCAGGGTACACCTTTTTGCACCAGCAGTTCTTAATGTGTCCATTGTTTCTAAAATATCTTTTACAGGTGAATGCTGCATACATACATTAATTAAAAAAAAAGTTGAGTGGAAAAGTAGTCTTTGTGTTTGTTGGTTTTGGTGAATGGGTTTGATGTACCACAAAGATTCAAAGGGCTTCACTGGCCACGCAGACAGGAGACCTTGATATGTTTGTCACACCTTTGTTGTGACAAACAAGAGGTGCATTAGCTTCTTCAGTTGAGATTATCTCCAATGGAAGTAGCACATTTGCTGGTTTTGTTTAGTTCAGCTGCAGCAAAAGGGGGTTTCACCTTGGCTGGTTTAAAACTTCAGAATATTTTAATTTGGTTTTGATTTTAGGGGGTGGAATGGTTTGCCAGTACTAACAAGCAGCTTTCTGTAGTGCTCTTAAGATAACATAGTTATTTCAGTGACTAATAGCATTGCACAGTCTGTTAGAGTGATAACACTGGACCATGTGATTATGGTTTATATTTTTTCTTCTGCAGTTCCAATGTTTTTGTTTATAATTATTTTTCCTTTCAATTTTCTTTTATGGAGACACATGTTGCTTATTAAGCAATCCACTATGTAGTTAAGTACAGAACTTGATTATTTGCCAGGTTTGCATCAGCAAGGCTGACTTAACAAACACTTCTTAGGCAAAACTACTGTGAGCTTATTCTTGCTATGCTGCATTTTTGACAAAATTAATTCAGTAGCATTGCTAAAACCTGCACAAGGCACTGCAAGCTCTTCTTTTGGGACTGTTTATCTGCTTAAAGGTAGGCTTTTATTGAAATCTGTGGTGGATGTACTTGAGACAGACTATAAACTGATATGAAAATAAAGTATTAAAGAAATTGCATGCCAGATTGTAAGTTAATAAAAAAGGGTCTGCAGAGCAAGTGGAGATTTTGGTGCTATGAAAGGATAGAATCAAACACAGGTGTGATGGTGGTGGCAGTACCTAAATAAGCAGGTTTGTACATAACTCCAGACCTTCCTTCTTGAGGCTTTGGCCAAACTCAAAGCTTTTAGCCTGTGAGGACTATGCCATCATCATTTAGGTGAGGGTCTTTGTCAGCACCAGGAAAGACTCAGGTCTGTGAGGCTGTGCAGTGACTCCGTTTTGGAGGGTGGTGTGAATGAAGTTGAGTGAAAGATAACAGGACAGAGTGACAAATGCTTTAACTAGTTCATAGTTTTTTTCTTTAATCAAGACAGATGATCAAGATGCTCTTTTTGTGTGTGGGTGATATTGTATCATTTCTGTGCTGGAAGTCCTCATGCATCCAGGCAGAGGAAATGGGCTCTAATGAGTATGTCTCCAGTCAGACACTGGCTTTTAATGGATCATAATGGGAATTGAGTGCTTCAGATTTCTTATGGAAAAGGCAGAATCTGTAACAGCTGTTCTTTGAAATATAATTTTCCCTTCCAGCAAAATGTGAAAAAGATGAAGAAAAGAATGTGTGGAATCAATCCCTGCCCGAGTTAAATCTCATCTCTTATTGTAGCTTAATCTGCATTGAACACCTTTAAATGGATAGTTTATTTCTACAGCATAGCTGCACTCTTCCATTTTCTCCCCAAGACTGTTGCTCTCTCCCATCTCCTCTGTGGAAGCACCCCCCTTTCTATCTGTAGCCATGCAAATAATACTGCAGGGATAAGTCAGGAGGAATGCCTGAATTCATGGGAGATGGGAGAAAAAATCTGCTTACATCTCCTTTAATCAAGCAGCAGATGGTTGTGTGATGCTGGAGCCAGTGGTTCTGTGTGTCTGCATGAGGCTACGGAAATGGAGAAAGGTAAAGCAGCCATGGCAGCCCACCCTGGCAGTAGGTTTTCTATTTCTGTGTTTCCTACATAATTAACAAGCTCTGCCTGGATCTCTTTGCTCATCATCCAAACAGCTGATTTCCTGAAAATGCTTCCAGTTTGTTCTAGCCACCTCCAGCTCTCTTGCTTAGATGTTTCTGGAAAGGAGCCCTACCCTAAGCAAACACTTCAGAATTAACCAGAGTGGTGGTGGTGGCTTCCTGCTAACACTGGAGTCCACAGTGATGACTCCTTGCTTCCCACACTTTCAGCAGGCCTTTGCCAGACAAAGGGATGGCTGCAGAGCACTGCAAACCAGATCCAAGTTGTTGTCTGGAGCATACTGGTGCTGTGATGCCAGCTGAACCAGTCACAGGGTTACATGAAGGGAAAAAAGCAGCTTCTGTCTCATGGCAGCTGCTTGTTCCATGAAGCACGTGCCTTCTGCTTTTTTACAGGCTGGCTTGTAGAAAGAGGGAGAATTCAGCAATAACTGCCTTGTTTACCAAAAAGTATTTGTGTAACCAGTTGTTTAAGCCATTTAGACTCAATCTGGTAAATGAGTTGCTTAAAGGAGGATGATGAATGTATGCAAACCACATTGTCCAGCTGAATCCTGTTTACCACACTGAAATGTCAACATTATTTTCTGCTGCTATCTTGAAGTGTTAGTATTTCTGTCTTCAGACAATGAAGCATTGCTGGAATACCAATGAGGAGTCAGAGGACTTCTGAAGCTCTTAAATCCTTATATAAATCCATGTGTAAGATTCACTTCATACCTGTCATTTTGGGAAATAATGAGATTCTGGTAAATGTTTATCAGAATACCCGGTTTTCTCTTCACTATTTCAAGTGTCTTTATCCACATAAGAAGAAATAAAAAACTTTATGGAACTTAATTAGTAATTAGGCAATGGATACTAGGATGTGACTTATGATTGGCAAGTGGGAACATAACATGTTTGTTTAAAATTATGGATACTATCAAAAGTGTTTAAAGTCTTAAGTGATTGTGCTGTCTGCAAAAATCTGATTTTTTGTGGTGTGGAACAACCCAATAATTACACACTGGAGAGAAACATGGATTCTTTATTTCAGAGTTGTGCAATCCAAAGTGCTTGGTGGAATTCCACAAATGAAGCATATGGGCTATCAACATGTTTTACTACTTCTGCACTTTAGCAAGGAAAAAACTAGTAATTATTAGGAGAGCTGTGTAACTTGTAGCCAATGAACACTAACTCCTCTCTTCTATTAGTTAATTATTCTGTTGCTTCTCATGCTGATTAGTCCACAAGCTCAGTCTTTGTCCCCTTGGGTTGGTGGTCCTGATCTCCCCCTGCTGGAATTACCTTTTACCCAGTTAAAGCTGATTTCAGCACAATTGCTTTCTTGGGTTTATCAATTTCTTTCTTATCTTGAGAATTCTGCCTGAAGATTTTGTGGCCCATAAATTCTGCATTCTTCCTGTCTGCTCTCAGTGGGCATCCGAATTTCTTCCTTATCTTGAGAATTCTGCCTGAAGACTTTGTGGCCATAAATTCTGCATTCTTCCTGTCTGCTCTCAGTGGGCATCCTTCTTCCCAAGGTTTGTTAACCTTCCCCTAGGTCTGAGATCACTGAAGCATATCAAGCCTTGAACTTTAACAAGGCAAGTCTTCCAACAGTGGTCTGTTTTTCTGACACATGGAAGTCACTTAGAGCTTGCTTGTTAGCTGCTGTTGCATGGATTAGATCTCCCTTCTTGTTGATCAGGCTTGCAAGTATGCAATGATCAAACATCAAAGAACATCCTTTCTTAAGAAAATTTTTACATATTCCCCATCTTGCAACAGTGAAAGTTTTTTCATTTATTACTTTTAAATTGAGTCTTTGCCCTGGTTTTAGTCACAAAACACAACTTCTTAAGCCTGAGCCTTGAAGATATAGCCAGGATATCTGCAAGTACTTGTCTGCAGCAACAGAGTTGGGTACTGGTAAATATCTTAGGGGCTCAATTATTTAAAGGTTTGACCTGTCAATGCTTTAAAACTCTGCCAGAAGCAGTTATGCTAGTGAATGTTTGGTCACAAAGGATGACAATAAAAATCCAGTATGCATCAGAGCAGTTGCTGCTGCTGTAACCAAATTGTCTGTCCTTATGGAGGCAGAGGGAGACACCATGGAGTGTCTGTTGGAATTTGTTGATGTACAGATGCCAGAAGGGAGAAATGGGGTCTGGGGACAGAGCCCCCATGAGCCTGGAGGAGAGTGGCTGGGAACAAAGGCTGCTTGTTGCTTCCTAGCCTGGCTCTCTGCACTGAATCCACCTGAAGAAGCAAAGCTTCCTGCTTTCTGGTTTTTACCTCAATGCAAAAAAGGGATGCTTGTGGCAGGATGGGTGATGTGTGCACTTGCTGCTCATTACCGAGTAAGATGCCAAGGGGCAAATGTGCCAAGACCTAATGAGACAGATGCACAGGGAGTCAGAAGGATGAGTACCTTGAACTGATGGGAAAGAGTGTTTCTGGGGATCAGTGCTTTTGGGAGGGTTGAAAGGGAAGTACAGGCTAGACAGGAAGCATCTTAATTAGCAGTGGTTTTCTGTAGCTTGTTTTTCAGTAGTTTTGGCTCTTCCACAGTGCTGGATAACTTTCCAGCATCAGCCAGTACAATAAGGAGTTCTTTACTGTGTCCTAAAATTTAGGAGAATTTAAGCAATATCAGAAATTAATGGCTTATCCTCACTTCTAATTTATATTCTCTACAAAAGCCTGTTACACTAGATATTTTGAATTCTAGTCACCCTCTAAGATGCTTTATTATGTATCTGATCTGGGGGATAGATAGTGATGGTTTGTACCCACAGGTGTTATCACCTTTATCTTACAGGGTGATCTGGAGGTGAAAATCAAATTTGTTTGGAAGTAAAGCTTGATTGCTGCAGGGATTTTCTGATAAGAGTTTTGGAAAAAGGAAACCAGATCTTGGTATCTGAAGGCTGAGCTGAAAATTTGAGCCTAATCTTATCCACAGTATATTTTTAAATAGTCTTGGATTTGTTTACAAGAATTGTAATTGTAAATTTAAAAGCTCTAGTGCAAAAGGCTGTATGAGATTTGGTCCTCTGCCTCCAAGTCCTGTCCTAGGGCTGCAGGGTGAATCCTCTAATATTGGCAACGCCTGTAAAGGGAGAGAACAGTTCGAGAACCTCAGAATCCCACAGGCAGCACAGCACCTGTGTTCTCTGGAGAATTCCAGATACTTGCATTGTGTGATCCCCTGAGCTGGGGTTTCCCTGTGTGTGTGGTCCCTGAGATGAGCCTGGTTCTGCCGAGGAGGTGCTGGAGTGTGCTTTGAGCTGCACAGCTGCTCCTGTAGCCCTCCTCAGCTCAGTCTGCTCCATAGCAATCTCAGATGTGCCAAAATAAACCCTGTGAACCACCTTCAGCTGAAGTCAGCAGTTCTAAAGGCTCTGAGGCTCTCTGGTAATGCTTGTTAGCTCTAAAGAGGATTCTTGATTGCTTAGTGCTTTTACTGCCTTTGTGCTCTTAGCCTGCAAACCTTGCTGGAAGGACAGAGATGGGGGGGAAGATACAGCTCAGTCAGTGACTTAATTTAGAAAATGCATCTTTGAGAATGCTGGCTGTCAGAGAAACCTCTGCCTTTTGGAAAAATCTCTCAGAAATCTCCAGGAACTGCCACTTCGAGATGTTTCCACTCATTGTGTTCTGTCCAGGGTTAAACCTCAGCTCTTGCAGAGCAGGTTTGCTCTGAGGTGCTTTCATGGTCAAGAATCAGCATGTGTGAAATTGGGTATTGTTCTATCCAGTAAGGAGAATTGTGGGCTTCAGTGGTCAGAAAACGTTGTTTAGTTTAAACATCAAGATTTAATGATCCTTCTTGGATGTAATATCGTTGCTTTATTCTCTCTGTCAGCCTATATCTTTTGATAATTCATAAAGAAACATGGGATGCTTACTAGCTTAGTATTTTTAAAGAGTATCTAGCATAGCAAGAGCTTTTGTGTTACAGTGATCCAGCTAGTAACAATTAATAAAACTTCCTGAGGTTTTTCCCAGCTCTTTCTTCCAAATGCCCTGAAACATGGAGTCTTTTTAAAACTCATTTATGGCTCTTTCTTCCATTATTCTTAATATAATATGCCCTTGCAATGAGTAAATTGTTGTTGTTGTGGCTGTAAAATAAACTGATCAAACAATTCTTGAATTATGGGTCTACACTTGGCTCTTCTTGGATAAGTGACTTTGCTTTTCCAAGCTGGAATATGGAATACCTGCCTATCAGAAAAGAGCAAGGCAGGAACCTTAGGTGTGGGATTTAGTTTGCTGTCTAAATAGTAATATTTGCAATATTTGGGAGTTTGGATTTGAAGGTTGGATATACACTGGCATTTTAAACTAAAAGACAGAAAATATAATGAGGAACTAAGAGGGAGAATCTAATTAATGCTAAATCTAGTGCATACTGCTGTGACTAATCCATCCAAGTTGTGCATGTTTGGGTTATTGTGAAGTGACCTTTACAGCATTTGAAGGGCAAAAAATATTTGGAAACAATAATTAAAGCTTTATATTGTGATTTGGCATACCTAATACACTTTTAGTTGTGCACTGACTTTCCCAAATGAGCTACTTTCTGTGTTACCAGCCAAAAAAACCCTTCCATGGCAAAATTTTATCTGCTTCTTGTTCCCTGTTTTCTTGAAGGTGGTTGTGTTTTTTTTTTCCAATTAAGATAGAATTGGGTAATTTTGTGTCAGGGTCAGAGGGCTTGGTCCAAACTGCCTGAGGTTTGGTGGTTTGCATTCAGTGCAGCTGTGTGTGGTAACCCCAAATGCTTGTCTGGGGGAGGGATGTGTTGCAGGCAGAGTGGAAGCTTCACAATTTCACCAGGGAGAGCCTCCCACTGAGTCATGAGGTGCAGAAGGACCCTCTTGCTTTCTCAACACCTCCTCCTCACAGAGCAGTCTGGGTGCAGCTGGATCCAATCCTGGCCCCAGACTGAGTCAATGTTTATATTTCAGGAGTTATGGAGGATAATTGAATCTTTATACAACTTTGTCCTGCAGGATTACGTATGGCTAATCAAATACATTTATATAAATTATTTCAATTGAGTATGGTAATGATTAGACTAAAATATGTTAATCAGAATTGCAGAGCATCCTGCTGCAGTGTTGATACACTGCAGGTGATGTGATCTGTTTGTGCATCTGTTCAATTATTTATTTAAGGATTGTAATAGCTGAATGCAGCTTCATAGACTTCCTCTGATTTTCAGGAAGTGTGGCAAGTAAATCGCTACTATGAAGCTAAACTTTATAAGTAATCTTAAAAAATAAGTAATTCCACAGTGAGTGATGCTTCTGGCATTAGCCATGTGTGCACTCTGTATCCTGACTACAGCAGTGTTACTGGATTTAGAAGCTGCAGAAAAGAGCTTAGAACTTTTAGTAGGTTTTCAAAGTAATGGTTATGTTAGCAAGGCTGTAAGAAGTGAGGCGAGGAAGGAAATGTGATAACTCTAATTAAAGAGCAGAAGAACAGGTGGTGAAAAGTAAAGAAGCTTTCCAAGGCAAGGAAGATGCTTGTTTCATCTGGCAATATTTTGTAGTGCTCTGGCAAATCCGGAGCTGTGCTCTACTTTTTATTGTAGACTGCCTTCGTGTGGCCTTGAATTTGATGTTAGCTGAAATCCATGTAATTTTATCTTTATAAGAATAGGTGAATTTATTAAATTGCATTCATTTAATAAAATTAACTATTCTAATATACCTGGAAAGTTTTCAGAGTTTTAGGTTTGTTGCACTTTCTATGATGTCCATAGATTAATTGGATAATGTTATGCTTACACATGTAGTTAATTGGGGAACCCCATGATTGGTCTGAATAGGGACTTTTTAAAATGGGCTTCTAGGATAAAACATTCTTGCTTACAAATACACAATAAACCCTGGGCAGAGAGCAAAGCATAGTTTGTGCTCTGGGTGTGTTTTTTAAAATTTTTTTAAAGAGATGACAAGAAGACGTGTTAAAATTTCATTAGTTTACATTTCTGCCACAAATAGATGTAATTTGTGAAATTCCCAATTTGTCACTAGGTCTGCTCCTAGGCTTTCCAAGGGTATTGCAGTCACCTGCAAAAAAACCATATAACTCAGAAAAAATGACTTTGTGTCAACACTGGAAGCACATTACCAAGAGACTTTAACCAATTGTTTTTGTTTTTTTTAAATAAATTTTTGGTACTGTGCCTGCAACTTCTTCCTCTGTGGAGAAGTGATAGGTGAAACTGTAGTATGGCTGTCGTACAGGTGCAGCTTGTGCTTCCACATTTCTTAGGTCGAGCAGAAGCCCCTTGGAAAATGAGGTTCAATCATTTTATAGCCTTTGTGTTTAACACATCATGTTAAATGTATTTGTCCCTGTCCTTTTGGCAGTGATAAATGGCTTCTTGGATCAGAGGTCTGGGATAAATCAATAAGGAAACTTCTCCTTCAGTATGCATCTGTCTGCTGGTACCTGGAGGGATGTTACTGAGTCTCAGAGATGAACTAAAGAGCTCTCCAACAACTGGCAATCTGCTCTTTTTATCAGATAAGCACACAAGACTCTTGGAGGAGTTAAATTTAAGCAATTTAGATATAGAGTAGATAAGTAACCACTTCATGCACCATCTATCCAAGGGTAAGGCCTCTTGCATGGATCTAAAAGCAGAGGTTCAGTGTGGCTGGTGGAGACTGGAAAACATCTCATCCAAACAATCCCCCATGTCAGCACCTCTTCCTGCACTCAGTAGCATGAATAATTTAGTTACTTGTAAATGTCAGTAAGAACTGCTTTCAAAGATTCCTTTACATTCACTTTCTACTCTTGACACCCGGGCTTTCCTCCTGCCCCCCAAAATGACATCACCTGTATGCAAGTCATTCTTTCATGATGGCACCGTGTTGTGGAGAAAGAAGGGCAGTGGCAGCAAAGTCAAGTCCACTCCCATCCCTGTTCTTCCAGATTCTGATGCCAGTGGAGAGTTGTGGCTTTTCTCACAGCCTTGTCTGTACATTGCTACTCTGAATGATGTGTAGAGGATGTGTTGCTGTGTACTTTTAGGGTGGTTTGATGTTGTTCACAACAGTGGAATGCCACTGTAATTTTTTGCAGGGTTCAGTGTAGGGTGTCATTGGAGATTTAGAACTATCTGCTCCCAGGCAGAAGCAGGGATATTTAATCACTTTCATGTTTGTTCTTCTCAGTTTCCTGCTCTGACTTTGCAAAACATGGTTATCTTTGCTTCTCAGAACAGCTCAGGGCTCTGGGAGCCAAAGCTCTCCTAAGCCAAGGGTGGCTGATGTGAAGGAAAGCTGGGGAATGGAGGGGCTCACTGACACTGCTGTTTCTGGGGGGAGTTTGCTTTTGGGTCAGCAGTGCTGGTGTTCCTGAGGGAAGGGGAAAGGAAGCAGAGAAGCTCATTTAGGAGCATGTCAGGGCTGAGGGATGCCAGTCCTATCTCTAAAGCAGCAGCTCTAGTAGCAGCAGGAGGGTGGTGACTTGGTGGTGAGGCAATTGAGTGTGATCATGAGCTCTTCTCCTTGTAACATGTGCCACTGCACTAAAAATGTATTCCCAGGCTTTTGGAAGTAGGAGGAAATATTAAATTAAGGAGAAAATACTACAGCCAGCTTGTGTTACTCAAGTAAGGACTGCCTGGTGAGGTGCTTGTTGGGCAGAGGGGTGGTGGTGGGCATGACAAGGTGTTTGGACAGGGAGGAGGAAGGGAGGAGGAGCAGTCAGTGGTAAAGGCATGTCCATGGTGCAGTGAATCTGGAAATAAACCTTAGGCAGAACTCCTCAGTCCTACTCTGTCTAGGTCCTGTGTTGTCCTTTATCAGTAACTAGGTAGGAAACAGAAGGGAAGAGAGGAATGCAATAAAGTGCTGCTTAAACATGCATAGAGGAAAACAAAATCAAATTATTTTGATATATTTCATATGTATTTTGCATTAATCCCAGAAACTGAAGTACTAAAATGCATAACTAAATGCTTGTCTATAAAAGAGGATACTGATATAAAATGCACCTTAAATGTAGCAGGAGGATGAGAAATGCTGGGATAATGCAGTGTCAAAGTACAGAGAGAGCTGGAGTAGGTTGAGCTGGCAGTGACGCTGTGCTGTATTTTGAAGCTTAAAGTCAAATCAGATCAGCAGCCTGCTATAGGTAACAGAAAAATCCCAGTGAGTTCAGGCATAGAAAAGAAAAACATGTTAATAGGATTGTGTTATTACCATCAGTGCTGTGGAGGAAAATGGGGGAGACTGTAAAGGGATGGGGCACAACAGCTGTGTCGTACTGGGATGGGATGCTGCAAATAGGCTTTAAACACTGTCAGTGGCAGCTGCATAGATGAACTAGGGAGGGGATTTGTAAGGGGAGAGGCAGCATCTGGTTCCTGAGCATGCAGAGCAATTACAAAATGTCACAGTAAAGCTGCCCCGTGGTAGTGGCTGCACTGTGCATAAATTCAGCATCTCTGCAGAGGCAGCAGAAGGGAGAAGACTCCCCACCAGAAGTTGAAGACAACTCTGAGAGAGCAGAAAAGGAGAACATTTGCTGTGTGGGCAGGTTTTAGTTAGTGGTGTATGTTTTTTGGTTGGTTGTTTTGGTTTTTCTACTGTAAGGAGTAGTTAAGGGTCAAATTTTTGTGGTGGTTTAAAGACATAGTGCAGGAGACTCCAAGGAAAAGAGTTTATCTAACAGACCCTTTTCTGTGATGTGCATATCTGTTGTTTTTTCAAATACATCCAATGAAGTAAGTTGCAATAGTAAAATAAAATTATTTTATCCCTTTTGCTGTCCCAGTGGAGAATGTGGGAGTTTGAAATGCCCTGAAATCTCCCCTGGGAGGGAGGCAAATACCAAAGGATTTGTCTTGGTGCCTGTAGAAAAGGTGACTGGAGGAATAACATAGCTAAAATAGATTATGACATGTCATCACTGTAGTGTGGTGTGCCTTGAAGGACAGAAAAAATTACTTGTGATATGTAACTGCTCACTTTAATATGATTCACTTAATATGATTTTGCACTTTCAAAAGACTGAAAGAATGGTAAAGGGCAAGAGGGAGGCAGTTTCCAGGGAAGCTCATTGTCCTTATCTGGGAGATTGAGTTTACTTTTAATAACAGAATTCACCTTTGGGTGAACATAATAGATGGCAGAATAGTCAGTATGGCTTTTGCAACAGCAAGGTTTGCCCTGTTTATTTATTGGAGCTCTTTGAAGCACGTGGAACAAAGATGATTGTCAGGTGAGATGATATATTGGGATTTTCCATAGGTAGTTCACAAAATCACCAACCACGCTTCATAAAAAAAAAAATTCAAAACCCCAACACTGCAATGGACCAGCAAGGTGAATCTTTAAATGAATTAATAATGGATGAAAAATTACAGAAAGTAGGTATCAGTAAAATAGGCAAATCTCATGGTGGAAATCAAACCACCAAGAAAGGACTGCAGAGGTCTCTGCTGGAGTCTGTGCAGCTCGATATATTGATAGGTAACTTGGAAAAGACAGGGAACAGTGAAGGGAATGAGCTGCTGATGATACTTAAGCATGCAAGGTAGCCAGGCTGAGACCTATCTGAGAAATTGCAGACAGGCTTTGTGAGGTCGAGCAACCGGGCAGCAGAAGGTCACGGGAAAATCAATGTATTGATTTGAACTGCCAGTTTGCCTTCAGCAGTAATGCCTTAAGATTGTAAGAGACATTCTTATGAAAACAGCCTCTCAGTAGTGGGCAAAAGCCCCACCCCAAACCTGAAATCAAGAGGACTGGTCATCTCTAAAATGACACAGTCTAGCGGGAGGAGATGTGGACAAGGCAACAGGGGTGATTAAAGCAAAGAATGATTTCTGAAAGTGGCAGGATGAACTGAAGTTATAATTTTTCAGGCTGGAAGGGAGCTGCAGTGACAGATCTGATGGAGGTCTGTGGCTGTCAAGCAGGGATTACCTGGGGAGTGAGTGTTGCTGTGCTGTCCAGCAGAAGCACTGGCAGCATCCAGTGCAACTGGTTGGCTGCAGGTTTAAAGCACAGGGAAGAAATGCTTTTCTGCACAGTGTAGTTAGGCTGTGTAGCTGTCACATGGCCCTCTGCACTGCTTCACCAAGTGACAGAATTGGTTTCAGGAACATCTACTGAAGGCTGTTAAATAGGGAAAGGGTATTCTGGCTCGAAGCCCTGGCCTCACCAGCTAGAGTGTGTTCTGAGGACTGGTGCTGCATGCTTTGTCTCTTCATGAGTAGATTCCCTGGGCCTCTGCTGTTCCTGGCTGTTGGAGAGCAAAAGTGGGCTCTTGCCTGGCTTGTACAGCCTTTCATACCTCACTGAAAACAGAAAACAAGGGAATGTATGACAAATACCCGTGAATTACACTGCTGTTCTGTAGACTTTGTGGTTTACAGTAGTAATTGCCAACAAATCCTCTCACCATCCCTTATGTTTCTAGTGCTGCTTTTAGAGCTGCTGCCTTGAAAGAAGCAGGTGAGAGCTCTGCTTTTCTGTAGGTAAAGCAGGTAGGGCTCTAGATCCAGCTTATTTGACCTTAGCAAATAGTAGACAGGATCATTGGTGTCTGAAAAGGGAATTTAAGTCTTCTTTTGTGTATTTTTGAGTTGTGTACTGGGTTGGCTTTTTGGGATCCCTCATCTGGCAGTCAGCACAGTTCCATGCATCCCACTGATGATGGGGCTGTGGAAGGCAGGGGGAAGAGAAGGAGCAGGATCAGGGAAGGCTCTTCATGGAAGCAGATTGAGCTTGGCTTATTCTGTTAAGCTGCATCCCTTGGCCTGCTTGTGGAAGGTACAAACACATAATCTTTGCTCAAAAGTTGTATTTATTCAATTAAAATTGCTTTGATTTTTGAAAACTGGTATGAAATAACAAGCAGGGTTTCTTTTCTGTTGGCTACTGGCTTAGCTTATATTAGCAAATAGTATCTCTAAAACATGGCTAAAAAACCCCTAAATTATAATTAATGACAAGAAGTTTTACAATAAGAGTTTTAAAAGAAGTAATTTTTTGGTTAGGTTGCAAATACTTTGTGTCTGTATTGCCACAGGGCTCAGAAGCTTCAGGAAAACTTCTTTAGAAATCTTTTATGCCCTTTCTTTGAGAATGTGACTTAGCAACCGTTTGAAGAGCTGGACTCTTGAAATGATTTCTATTTTGGATGTTTGCAGAGCAGAACAGAAGAATAAGGCTGACACCAGGAAATATAGGAAGAGACAGGCCCTTTACTTCATACAAAATAGGTCAATGTTGCCCACTGCCCCGGGGTAATTCTGGGTGTCCCAGAATATCAGCTGCAGGGAGGATGAGGGTGTGAAATGTGCATCTCCCAGGGAGTGAAGTGGCTGGGAAGCAGAGAAGCTCATCTGAGGATGGGTGCTGGGTAATGGAAGTTCGGTGGTGAGCTTAAAGAAAAGTTGTGTCACAGTCAAGATGGACAGAAATGGTGCACTGAGTGATGTGTCAAAGGCTTTTTTCATTGCTGCCTGTTCTTCTTTTTTATACATTCCTTAACTAAATGTGTTTCTTGACAAAGTGTGGAAATAAATCATTGGTCACAATTAAAAACCCATCTGCATGAACATATTTGGCAAAGCATTTACAAAAGTCCTGAAGGCACATGTTAGTTTTGTTTCTCTAACTGCAAATATCCCTTGCTTATCTCTGTTCTCTTGGTTCCCATATGAATGACCTTGTCTTCTTCCTTTCAGGGGTAAACATGAATTTTTATTTACCTCTTCTAATTTGGCTCACAGACCAGCTGTCAGCCGCCCCCCCCCCCCAAAAAGTTGCATGATTTGTTGAACCTCATAGTGCTTAGCATTAAATAAGTTGCATCAAATAATACAAATATTGCCAGCAGCTCATTAGAAATGGTGATGTATGAAATAATGTTTTTTATAGCAATGTGTTTTCCAGTACAGCATTGAAAAGCAAGTTGTCATCACTCAAACATGTGGTAGAAGTCTGTACCTGCTCATATGGCACATGGGAATTTAGGGTGATGGAAACTGGCTGTTACAGGATATGTATGTGCAAAATGGACATGTTAAAAGACCTATTTTTGAGCTAAGCTCATCACCATAATTTTTTTCTTTAAAAGAAAGCAATTCAAAATAATGTGTATCTCTTCAAAAGCAGAACTTTCAAAGTAATGTATAAATGCTGATAGCATTTACTTAAATGTAGTGCTAATAATGGAGACCTACAGAAGAAAATATTAATTGTCCAGATTTAAAATAATCATTATAGAAATTCATTATGTTAATGTTCTTAGTAGCTAATGCTTGACATATAATCAGCTTTGTAGTAGTTTTTCACTAATTCTCCTGGCCTAATTCTGTGTATATTTAATTGAGCTACTATGGCTAATTCAATTTCTTTTATCAACTCTACCCATGGCAAAGGTCTGTGAAGCTCTTTACATTGTTGAGCTGGAATGTGAGGGAGACCATTCCCTTTCCATAAACTCATGGTTTCCTTTACTACTGCAAGGTGCCCTGAAACACATTACTTGTGTTGCAAGTACATCTTGATTGAATTACACTGCTGACATTTCTGCCTATCCAAGCTTTCTTGCTCCTTTTAGGTTGTCCTGTGAAACTACTAGAAATGCTTTCAGGTTTTGCTTTTTGCTTCCCCTTGGAAAAAAAAAATTATTAATCTGGTTGCAGGTAAAATGGGGGAAAAAAATCTAAGTACTATGTGGCAGCAGCTACCTGATCCCTTGAAAGGTTGGAAGCAATGGAAGCTCTGAGGAATTAAATAGCAGGAGGGAATACTGGTACTGCAGTAGATGAATTTTTTTTTAATTTTTAAGTTAGACATAAACTTCCTTTACTATAGAAACATTGTGACTCAGCTTCATAAGTCATGAAGGATTGAATTTGTTTATAGAATCTTCTTGAATAAAGGTTCTTGTTTTATGAGTGACTTCATTTGCCTCTAGGTGTGCTGACTCTGTCATGACCCAGACAAGCCTTTGTACAAAATATTCCAATTATTTTTCTTTTTCTATGCTGAAAAAGAAATGGACTCTTTGAAACACTTGAGTTGTGATACAAAGGAGGAGCAAATATGACTGGTCTAATTAAAATGGAGAGGTGGAGGGCATCTGAGGACTCACGGGTGCTGTCTCCTGCACAGCTGTGACAAAACCCAGCCCACATCCAAGCACTGAACTGTTTTCAGGTCACTGCAGATCCTGGAAGCAGAGGTGGTACTTTGTAAATATCAGGATGTTTTTGAGATTTAAATTTTTCTTCTAAGGAAAAAAAGAGTAAAATGGTTCAATAAAACCGCTTTTTCTGAGCATCACAGAGGATCTGTGGTTGTCATACCCAAGACTGCAGGTCTTATGCTTGCAGCATAAATTTTTTCGAATGCATCTTCTCTACAGCATCTTCAGTTCAGTGAGCATATAACTATTTGGATAGCATTTAAACAGCAAAGTAGCTATTTTTTAAGTGTTTCCTCAAGTGTACCATATCAATATTAATACTTTTACAACAGGAACTCCTGGGAGCAGTGAGACTTTGATGTCCATAAGGCTTTCCTTGCTTAAGAGCATTTGTCACCTTTAAAAACAAGTAAAAAACCCTCCACAACTTCCCTGTGGTTAGTGAAAAATCTATGCCCTGTGTGAGAACATGTTGAAATTTGACTGCACCTGATCATCATTCCTCAAAATGATTTTTCTTCATGCATTTCTGAAGAAAATAGGACAGCTTATGGAAGCCATAGGTTTTTTAAGTACAAGAAGTAGTAGTAGAAGGACATTAACATAGTTAACTTCCCTCAGAGGTGAGATGTGTTTAACCCACTGCATCCTTCATTTTGGCCATCTGGCAGAGGTCCCTCTACTGATGACTAATAATTGCTCTTATCCCCCAGGCTCTTACCTATTTGCATCCAGGTAAAGCATAAAGAAAACATAGTAATCCAAATTGGTAGTGAGGCATCACCCAAAAATAGTGTTCTGAGCTGTAGAACAAGGCAGGTTACAATTTTAGAAGAGATTTGGCAGGAAAGGAAAGTTGTATGATTTCTAAATGAAGTTTCCTGGCTTTTTGACTCTGACAGATGGGGCTATCATTTTTCAGCATTGAGTCATCTTGTATATTCTAACTATAGTTATAACACTTTTCTGAGAGGCATTTCATAATTTATTCACTGACAGGAGTTATCACAGCTGTCTGCCAGGTGAAGATTTTTCTCAGCACTTAAAGGAATAGTTGTCCCAGTTTAAGTGGGATCCTGCTCCGGGGCCAGCTCTGGATTTCAGAAGAAGAGGCAGGTGGACCATGGGTGCCTTGTTATAGCTCCAAGCCTGCTGAGGTCTCTGCTGCTTGCTGAGAAGGTCAATGAGAGAGGTAGCATGTATCAAATGTGGGGAAGGAATTAGGGAACAGCCCCAAATACATCATAATGAGGTGGGTGGGGTTTAGCAGAAAACAGATGAGTAACAAACTCATTTGCCTGCACTAACAGCATAAAAGGCAAAATTAATAACCACAAATGCTGCTGTCTTTAAGACCTAGGCAAAAGACAGTTCTTTAGACACCTGATAGGGTTGCATCAAAAAAAAAGTTCAACCACTCTTTTCCTTATTAGAAACAATTCTCTTTAATAATGATGGTAGAAGGTGGCTGAGAGTTGACTCTCAGTGAGTTGAGGGAGGGAAAGGAATTGTACCTAAGTTTGTCCTGGTCCTACAGAGGATTGGGAAGAGAAGGGTTTGGGTTTTGGTGAAGAAGTTTAGTAGCAAAACCTTTTGCCATCAGAATTTGCTGGATCTCTGCAATTAGTTCTGAGCTTCCTGTGTCTGCAGTGTGGTGACAGAAATAACTCACCTCTCCCCAAATCAATGGAAAATGGTAAATGTTGAGCATATTTAAATTGGGCAAGCTTAAAATGTAAGACTAGCCATTTGATGGAAAAGATAGTATTTAACTTGCATAGTGAGAAGAGATGGAAAAAAAAGAACAAATATTCTGACCACAAGAGCCCTTGAAGCGAGAACTGAAATGTTGATTTTGTGTTGCAGCATCTTGTTCTCTAACTCCTGCAGCTCTGCTAGCCTTCCTTGCCCTCTTTCTTAGGACATGCCTGCCATGTGGAGATGTCTTTTCCTTTGATGATGGAAGACCAAATGACTAGAATTAGGCATGACCAGCTTTTTTCTTAGTACCAATAGTGTTAGCGACTGCATTTGGATGCAGGATTAAAAATATCTTTGCTCCTTTAAAAAAAAAAAAAAAAAAAAAAAGGGAAAATTCAGAAAAGCCCAGCAGCAAAACAAAACCTTCATAATGATATTGGTTGTTGTCCTGCATGACCCTGAGTGTAGTTTAGTATATAACAAAGAAGTATTTGGATTCCAGATGGCAGCGTGGAGGAACATTAGCGAAATCAATATCGCATTAAAGATTCAGGCTGCATTAGGTTGGCATGTCAGATTATTTTCTCTGAGTGCTGACATCATGTTTTGTTATGTCCATTCCTGGATCTCCAGGAGGCAGTGGTGGAGCTGACTCAGCCCTCCTGAGAAGCTGAGTGTCTCAGGAGATCTCCTGCCATGGTGCTGTGCCCAGCAGTGCTGTTGCCTGGTTATCTCCGCAGAGGCTGCAGCCGTGGGGATGCTCCTGGCACTGCCATGGCACTGCCTGGGATGCTCCTGGCAGGCCTTGCCAGGTGGCTGAGTTAGCTAAAAAGGGGAAGGTAGGTGGGAAGAGGTCTGTATAGAACCAGCAGAGGAAGGGTGGTGCTGGGGAGATGGACAGGACGGGATTTTTCTCTTGTTGCCTCTGTTATTGGCATGATAAGGTGTGGTGCAATAGCAGGGTACTGGAGTGGGACTGAAGAGCCTCAGCTTTGCTCCTTAGTTACATCTGTCTCTCTGTGGCCTTGAGCAATTTGCACCCAACTTTCCCCATAGGTAAATCAAGAAAATAATGCTTCTTTATCCTTTTATGCTACTTTGAGATGCCCAACAGAAAGGTGGTGAGTATTGTTATTCATAGACTTATTTTTCCAACTTCTTGTATTAACTTCTGCTGCTTACAATTAAATATTTACATGTCGTAGTCTGGGAAAATGAATTTCCCACTTAAAGGTGATGTTTCATGCTTGCCAAATTATTGCTTTAATGGTGATTATTCCAGCATGCATAAAGGAAAATGCCAAAATGGTTTGGGATTCAAAGGCACAATGTTTTTTACTGTATTGTGTACAGTGGCTGGTAGGAAGGGACTTCCCAGCTATGTTTATAGGAAACTGTTGGTCTCAATCAACAAAGTACCTTCAAAGCCCAGGAGTTAAAACTTGCAGTGTTGTTCATGCAATTAAAGAGTTTTCATAATTACATTAGCATGTCTTGAAAAACTTGGTCAAGTAGGGGAGGTAAGGTGAGAGGGCATATTTTTCCTACTTTTTGTATTAACTTCTGCTGCTTAGAATTAAATATTTACATGTCGTAGTCTGGGAAAATGAATTTCCCACTTAAAGGTGATGTTTCATGCTTGCCAAATTATTGCTTTAATGGTAATTATTCCAACATGCATAAAGGAAAATGCCAAAATGGTTTGGGATTCAAAGGCACAATGTTTTTTACTGTATTGTGTACAGTGGCTGGTAGGAAGGGACTTCCCAGCTATGTTTATAGGAAACTGTTGGTCTCAATCAACAAAGTACCTTCAAAGCCCAGGAGTTAAAACTTGCAGTGTTGTTCATGCAATTAAAGAGTTTTCATAATTACATTAGCATGTCTTGAAAAACTTGGTCAAGTAGGGGAGGTAAGGTGAGAGTTTGTAAAGCAGCTGCATAACTCTTTAGTCTACAGATCAGATCAATGATTTAAGTTTCTGACTTTAGATTTAGGTTGTTTATACTCTTAGTATTTAATTTTGGATACACCATTATAAAACTTGCCTACAAAATGTGATTTTAAAATGCCTAATCAGCTATTCCTCCTTCAATTTGGTTCTCCATCAGTGCAGAATTACATCTTCCTCTCACTAATGAAGTAAATAAATCAATACAAATGACTTGCAGTCATAAAGTCTGCTGAGTTATAAGCTTGTGCAGCACCACCAAGTCCATAAATGCACCATTTTAGTGCCTCATCCTTGGCTTATAAAGCAGCAAGTTGAAAAGGGAGGCAATAAGGCTGGTGGAGAAATTATTAAGGCAAAATTTCCGTTCTGGAACAGTCCATTTTGGACTCTTTCCTGCTACTCTGTTTGGAGCATTCTCTATGGGCTTCCCAGTCACTCCTGTCATCCTCCACAGGGAGTGTGTGGGCTGGGGCTCCCAGTGCAGTAGTGGCATCCACACAAACTTCCCAGCCCTCAGAGCTCTGGGCCTCTGCTCCTGCTGCTTCTGCCCTCCTGCTGGCAAGTGTGCTTGTTTGTCTTCTCAGCTCTTGGACTTTGCTGTCACTTTCTGCTTTTGGCACCACCCTGAGTGGTTTTTCCTTTGGAAAAAGGAATTCCTTCTCTACAGAGAAATGGATTTAACATTCTGGAGGAAGCAGGTGACCAGTCACCATTATGTATGCTAGAATATATATGAAGCATATGTATATCTATGTGAATTTTTAAAGTTCTAATATGCAGTATTTATAAAATTGTAGGTTATATATGTCAATTGTGTATGGGGTGTATATATACAGGTATTTATATAAACATGCATAGTTATGCAAATATGTATATACATATGCTGTATATAAATATATAATAGGTGTGTGTGTATATATATATATAAAATATAATAGAAGGTTTTAATCCTGTGCAGAAGAGGTTTAAAAAACTGCTCAGATGAAGACATGTTCTGGCTGTGATATAAGTTATTATTTTATTATTAATAATACTTTTTTTTTTGTTGGGTCCTGGAATCTCTGTGCAATATTATGGTGCTGTATAAAATAGATAGCAATCTCTGCTAGACAGAATGGAATAAACAAGATGAATTGAAGGCAGAGGAGAAGTAGACATGGAGGACCAAGACTCTGCTGTTCTTTGCTTACAACTACTTATTTTTGTACATAAAAGCATTAGCTTCCCAAAATCAGGATAAAACATAATATGTTGATATGAGGTAACAATTGTTTACTAACATTTTTCTGTTGTAGTAAAAGTAATGTTTGTTTATTTGTTTTTAAATTGCCTGTCAGTAAAGAAAAAACCCCTGATGTTGTGGTTTTGGAGAGAAGTACGTGTTACTCTGCTACTTCTGGCTTTAAAGATTAAATCAATGGGAATTATGTCATGCTCTGGGGATCTGATAGCTGGTAGTAGCCAAGCAGAGACCTAAAGCCTGCCCAGGCAGTTTCACACCTGCATCAGGAGGTGGAGCAGTGCTGGAGGTGGAACCCAGCAGTGGGGCTGTGGCCGTGCACACTGCTCTGCTAATTGGTCATGGTCTGCTGGATTTCAGTTTGTCTAGATCAGATCAGAGGCAGAGCTGGGAAGGAAACTGAATTTTCAGTCTCATTCCCTTAGGAATCTTAAACTTGATGAAGATTAGGAATAGTTGGGAGCTCGGTTTGACTCATGTTCTGATGGAATAAATTGTTTGAAAGCCTTGTCTGAAGGCAAATTCTCTTTGGTTTAGCATGATGTGTGTCAGGAGAGCCTGGGCTTTGACTGCTGAACTGCAGCAGCCCTGCTCAATCTGTCTACAGATGAACTGCTGGCTCCTCTTGATTTAAATTACAGATTTAGTTTCCTGAAATGGATGTTCCCTAACTTCCTAGGGCATAGTTTTAGGAGTTGTTGAGAGGTGCTCCTGTTTGGCTGCCCTTTGAGTATCTTCCATTCCATGGCACAACAAAGTTCTGTGGCCTCTTGTACACTGCCACAAGAACTAAACCAGACAACAAATTGAAAAGGAATGTTGATTTACTGAATTCTGATTAGGGGGACAAAAATAAACCTGGGATGCAAAGGAAATCACTCACTGCCTCCCACCATCAGACTGATAAGCGATGGCTACCCGAGGCAGTCTGTCACCAGTTTGATCCCAGTTTGGTGTTCTGTAGTCTGGGTTACTGCTTTGGGTGAGTGGGGTCACCTGTCCCAGCTCTGTTCCCTCCCATCTTCTTGCCCACCCGTCTCACTGAGGAGGAAATTGGGGAAGAAATGACAAGCTTGATGCTCTCCAAGCACTGCTCAGCATTTGCCAAAATACTGGTGAATTACCAGCAGTGTTTTAGTCACAGATACAAAACCCAGCAGCATCTGGGCTGCTGTGAAGGAACTCAACTCCACCCCAGTAATACCAGGATGTGGTTAATTTGAAGATACATTTTCTATCAGCATCTCTAAGCTAATGTTTAATTAAGGGCAATTTCTTAATGTTAATGAAGTTTCATTTCACTTACTACACTAACTGTGGGTAGCAGGGAAAATGAAAATACTTGGTTTCTGTTTTGTTGCTCTCTGAGATGCAGAATTGAAGCAGATGAAATGTAAGTATTAGAAAGAAAAACTGTTTCCTATTAATAAATGCAAGTTTCATACTTTGCTTTTGCCATGCCTGCAACTTTATTTGCCGGAATATTTTAAATTCTTCTATTCTTAGGTATGGATGATATTCAGATGGTTTTGTAAATAAATTTCATGTGGAAAGGTTCAGATGCAGGAGCTCTATAACACCTTCTTTAACACCATATTAATTCACTAGGATGGAAGTTTATCATGTCATATAAAATGAATTTCTCTTGATGTACACTCCATTCATGGTCACACCTAATATATTGTGCTTCAGTGACAGCTTTAATAGGAGTCTGTTTCCACTCTTCAGTTCTCAGATGATTGCAGGTATTGCAGCTCCCTGCATGCATTAACTAAGAACCTAAGATGCTGTGGTCTTGCTCTGCTTCCTTGGTTAGGCATGGAGTAAAAGTTAAATTAGAGTTCATTGCTGCAGAGGATATAATGCTGTGTTCAGCAGCTGGATAAACTTTTTCTTGGAATACTGAAAATAATGTTTTCTGGAAGATACCAGTATGCTTTTCTCCCTTTTATTGTTTTTGCTTCTACTGCAGTAAAAAAGGGAATTTGCATAAGACTTCAAAAACATTATGATAGCTCTGAATTTATATGAGTTTGGAGGGTGAAGTTGAGGGCTTTTGCAGATTTTTCCTTGCTCTTTGATCTGTGTTTCTAAAGATGATCCTAAATGCAGCAAGTGCCATGTCAAGGGAAACATAACCTGTTGTCTGCTCCTCCTGATTGCACTCTTGATTCTCTCTAGCCACATCTTTTTAGGCCTCACAGATGTGAATGGGGGATTTTGAGGTGCAGAAAAGGTGTGTATTTTGTTTAAAGTCTGTAAAAGAAAGCTGCTTCTTGAGAAAACAGAGGAGGTTGTGGAAGGGGAAGAGGTGTATTTAACTTCCCCCCTGCCTAATTAGGGCTACAGGGCAGACTGGTGCCCCGTGTGTGCAAGAACCTGTTTCCCTACATCTGTCCTTGCCCTGTTGTTCATTGTGTTACTCCTCTTACATGAAGTGCTCTCCAGGCTTTGGGGTACTTAATCTCTTCTTGGAAAGACTAGGGAGGACATCATGTGTGTCATGGGCACTGCAGTCTGCAGGAACAGTTCCATGTCGGGGGGTGATTTTTGATATGAATTTGGGGAGAACTCTGTCTTAATGGCCAGTCCTACAGGTTGACTGAGACAATATATAGGTAGTTCAGTAGTCTCCCATTCAAGAGACTGTCTTGCACTTCCTCTGTTGAAATAATACAGAAGAGAAATTATGTAGGAAATAGAGTGTTGATCTAATAATTATATTATTGATCTTCTAACAGCAAAAAGTGACATGCTGCAAGATGAGGACAAGCAGATGCAGAACTGCAGGAGATCTGGGTTTAGCATTCTAATAGGTCTCGGGAGCATGTACTTTGAAGATTTGCATGCTTCTACATGGTTCTGCAAATCATTAAAGAAAAATTGATTGGCTTGCTTTCAGTACTCTGTGTCTGTAACTTGTTCACTGTAATGATGCAAGAGATTCCTGGAAAAGAAGGGCTGGTTCTGCATCCACTAAAGCAAGTGGAGAATGAGTCTCATAAGCAGAAAATTTCTGTGTTTGCACCTTCTTGAATTTTTGCATCTTCCTGACTGTTACTGATAATTGATTTTGGCAAGCATATTCAAGAAGCAAGATGTGAAGAACTTAATGTCAGGATCTGTTTGATAAATTTCTTAAAATAGTGCTTGGAAGATGAGGGGGTATAGCAATACAATAAATGGGAGAGGTAGAATGAGAAATGTAGCCTGTTTAAGTATCTATATAAGTGTTGCTGGTGAGGTACAGCTTCTTGGTTCTCCACCATCTATGATATAATCATTGTGCTTTACCATGCGGTTGGAGGAAGTCCATGTGGTTGTTACTTCAACCTTCATGATGATATTCTACTGCTACTTCAAACCTTATATCCTCAGTTAAACATGAGAATTTGTCTTCTTGCAATTATAAGGTTTAAAATGCTAATCTTCTGTGTTTTCCTCTTCTTTCCTCTGTAGTCAAATTCATTAGCATCATTCTTGGCAATTAACTGTTTTATTAGTAAGTTTAATGATTCGCTTTTAAACAGAAACAGAATGTCCTGGTTGGGACAGAGTTTTTTTTCTTCAGAGTAGTTGGTTTGGGGCTGTTTGGGTTTGTGGCTGAAACAGTGATGATAACTCAGGGGTGGTTTGGTTACTGCTGAGCAGGGCTGACACACAGCCAAAGCCTTTTTTGCTTCTTGCCCACCCTCTCTGGTGAGTGGGCTGGGCTGCACAAGGAGTTGGGAATGGACACAGCTGGGGCAGCTGATCCCAGCTGACCCAAGGGGTATTCCAGACCATATGGCACCATGGTCAGGATATAAACTGGGGGGAGCAGCAGCAGTGTGAGGGGGAGGATGTTCACAGTGATGACATTTGTCTTCCCAAGGCAGTTACGTGTGATGGAGCCCTGCTGTCCTGAGTACGGCTGAACACCTGCTACCAATGGGAAGTGGTGACTGAATTCCTTGTTCTGCTTTGCTTGTGTGTATGGATATTGCTTTTGTTGTTAAACTGTCTTTTATCTCTTTTATATCCATGAGTTTTTTTTCCTTTTTACCCTTCAATTCTCTCCCCTATCCTACTGGAGGGCCGTGAGAAAGCTGCAGTTTGGGATTTTGTCTGGAGTTAAATCTAGGACTGCCTCATGGTTTAAAACTGTAATGGCAAATAATAAAATTAATGGGAATTCATTCCTTCTGTCAAGGGTGGAATGGTTTATCTTTTGGGATAGTCAATAGCAATGCTATCCCATGCCTTCAGGTAAGTTATGGTTGAGTAGGGAAACAAAAGTCCTGCCTCCATTCTTCTCTATCTGTGGGAGTGCTTGGCTGAACTTCATCCTCCCACCATTCTCATTGGCTCTGCCTCTGAGGACAGCTTCAAGTGGTGGGACTGAGGTAAAGGCTGCCTTTAAGGATTTACTGGTTTGACAGTTACTTTGAGCTTAAAATCCAAATTTGACTTTCTGACTTTTTCTTGTGTTTGTCACAACGTTCTCAGGCTGAAAAGATGCAATCAAGCCAGTCTTTGATCTCAGACACTGTTAAAGCAAGTAGATGGAAATTATTCTTTCAGGGGAAGCTGGGAGTTAAAGGAGACTAACTATAGGTGAATATACATTTTGCATGTGTATGTTCTTTAAGCATAATAAATTCCTTTTTTTTTGTGTATTCTGAATATATGTTTCCATCTGTCATCTGATATATTCCAGACCATATGGCACCATGGTCAGGATATAAACTGGGGGGAGCAGCAGCAGTGTGAGGGGGAGGATGTTCACAGTGATGACATTTGTCTTCCCAAGGCAGTTATGTGTGATGGAGCCCTGCTGTCCTGAGCACAGCTGAACACCTGCCACCAATGGGAAGTGGTGACTGAATTCCTCGTTCTGCTTTCCCTGTGTGTATGGATATTGCTTTTGTTGTTAAACTGTCTTTTTTTTATATCCATGAGTTTTTTTTCCTTTTTACCCTTCAATTCTCTCCCCTATCCTACTGGAGGGCCGTGAGAAAGCTGCAGTTTGGGATTTTGTCTGGAGTTAAATCTAGGACTGCCTCATGGTTTAAAACTGTAATGGCAAATAATAAAATTAATGGGAATTCATTCCTTCTGTCAAGGGTGGAATGGTTTATCTTTTGGGATAGTCAATAGCAATGCTATCCCATGCCTTCAGGTAAGTTATGGTTGAGTAGGGAAACAAAAGTCCTGCCTCCATTCTTCTCTATCTGTGGGAGTGCTTGGCTGAACTTCATCCTCCCACCATTCTCATTGGCTCTGCCTCTGAGGACAGCTTCAAGTGGTGGGACTGAGGTAAAGGCTGCCTTTAAGGATTTACTGGTTTGACAGTTACTTTGAGCTTAAAATCCAAATTTGACTTTCTGACTTTTTCCTGTGTTTGTCACAATGTTCTCAGGCTGAAAAGATGCGATCAAGCCAGTCTTTGATCTCAGACACTGTTAAAGCAAGTAGATGGAAATTATTCTTTCAGGGGAAGCTGGGAGTTAAAGGAGACTAACTATAGGTGAATATACATTTTGCATGTGTATGTTCTTTAAGCATAATAAATTCCTTTTTTTTTGTGTATTCTGAATATATGTTTCCATCTGTCATCTGATATCCAGATCAGATGGAAATTATTCATTCAGAGGAAGCTGGGAGTTAAAGAACACTAACCTTTTTTTTTTTTTTTGTGTATTCTGAATAGATGTTTCCATCTGTCATCTGATATCCAGATATCTCCATTTCAAGCTCACTGCTGGCCAGAGCCAGCAAATGAGGATATTTGCAAGGACAACACTGAGGCCTGAGTTAAAATCCCTCCCAGTAAATCAAGGGGTTCCTGCTGGCATCCACAATCTCTTCATCAGGGTACATGCAAGTGATGGTGATATATGATGTGCTCTAGATTTAGGTGAAATCAGTGGTTTCAGTGGCACTTTGGAGTGCACCTTGTTCTGTATGGCTGAAATGTGTGTTTTTTGTTTCTTTATGTGTACATGTGTACAGGTACTGTTGCATGTCTCAATACTGTTTAAACTGAAGAATCTGGGTCCAGTTAAAAATGCTTTGAAATTGAACAGACAAGTTCTGTATGTAGCTCAGTCCTTATTTTAAATTTTAGTAGTGTTTTTCAAATGGTTAAAAGAAAGAGAAAACATTTTCATTACCATGGTCTGAAAAGGAAAAAGTAATCTTTTGATCTAAAGAGAAGCAAACAGATTATCATCAAAATCCAACGAGTGGGTACAAAGAACTGATTTTCATCTCTTCTGCCTTTTAAAATGAAAATTATTTTTGCCTGAGTTCAGTCACAGACACTTTTACAAAAGGAAGGACAAAGCGGTCAAGCTGAGGACAAAGGACTGAGAGTGTCATGGGGAGCAATCCCTGAAGCAGCAGAAGCACTTGAGGTGCCCTTGTGACAAGGAAAGCCTTCAGGATTGGTAAACTTGCAGGGCAGGGTTCAAACTCAGGCGGGAACTAAGGACAGATTTGCAAACAGAGCAAGCAAGAGATATTGGCAGCTCCAGGAGGGGTAAGGGCAAGGGAAGGCATGGGCAGTGTAGGATTCTGTATGTAGCTCAATCCTTATTTTAAATTTTAATAGTTTTCAAATGGTTAAAAGAAAGAGAAAACATTTTCATTACCATGGTCTGAAAAGGAAAAAGTAATCTCTTGATCTAAAGAGAAGCAAACAGATTATTATCAAAATCCAATAATGAGTGGGTACAAAGAGCTGATTTTCATCTCTTCTGCCTTTTTAAATGAAAATTATTTTTGCCTGAGTTCAGTCACAGACACTTTTACAAAAGGAAGGACAAAGGGGTCAAGCTGAGGACAAAGGACTGAGAGTGTCATGGGGAGCAATCCCTGAAGCAGCAGAAGCACTTGAGGTGCCCTTGTGACAAGGAAAGCCTTCAGGATTGGTAAACTTGCAGGGCAGGGTTCAAACTCAGGCGGGAACTAAGGACAGATTTGCAAACAGAGCAAGCAAGAGATATTGGCAGCTCCAGGAGGGGTAAGGGCAAGGGAAGGCATGGGCAGTGTAGGACTGGAATGACCCAAGGGGTGCTTGTGTCCTTCTGTCTGGAGATGCTTCGAGCAGCAGAGGCTGCCAGCTCACCCAGGGCTGCCAGCTCAGATCTAAGGTCCTGAGATCTACCATGCCTGGATTACTTTGTCATAAGCCATCACTGAAGAGCCTCAGGAGCTGAAATTGGATTGGTATTTTGTCTTTAGTGATATTGCAGAGTTTCAGTCCTTATGAATGTGAAGATGGCTGGGGCATGGGATATGGAGGATGTGCAAGAGAAAGTAAAAATAGTTCCTGAAGAACAAAATGGCTGGATTTTAGGTTGGACTTCAAGATGGTGTTCCATGATGGTGTTTGTAACTAATTAAAGTTTTTAGCTGAGAGATCAGTCAAGAGCCAGGTGGAAACCTGCCCATGTCATTGAACAGTCCTTGGCAGGGTATTTTATTTTTTCTTTGTCTGATTTCTCTATGCTGTAGAGGAAAAGATTTCCAGTAGAACAAGAAGGAACTTCAAAAAAAAAAAAAAAAAAAAGCCCTCTGAGTGCCAAATCTATCATCTGCTTTATTAGTATGTCATTTGCTGTGTTTACTGAAAGCTCCAGTCATGCTGGGAGTTATCCATCCGATCCATGTGCTGTGGCTCTTCTTATGACTAAATGTGGTTTTTATCAGCTCTGTTTGCAAGATGGAAAAATCATGCAACTTCTGCTGAAGCCTTTACTTTGAGTGTCTCGGTCAGGGTACTGGAAATACCAGTTCTGAGAGGATCTTCAGGATAAAAGGGAAATACGAATTTTGTCTTTAGGGTGATAGAAAAACAGACCTGTTACAGCTGCAGATAGTATAGTTTATACATTTTGTTCAGAAATATTAACTAAGAGTTTAGACATAAGAGGATAAAGGTATGGGAGAGAGCTCCATCTTCAACAGACTGAAAACATGTCTGTATTGTGATGGAAAGGATGATTTTTAGAAAACAACAGGCTTTGAGAGTAACTTCAGCTGTATTCCATTGTCATGACCCCCTCAAGCATGTAGAAGAGGGAAGAATGAAATCCCCAGCTCCTCATCCATAAACTAACTGCAATAAGAGTAACTTGAGGGTTTGTGCAAGAAAGTAATAGCTTGTTTTATTTTTTCATCTGCGTTACTCCAAACTTTAGTATTCAAGGAGTGTCTTTCAACTTCAAGACAGATTGGGCTGCAACCCACTTAAGACAGGAGTTTATGCAAGACAGTATGTGTGAGATGAGCCCATCAGTGCTGTCCTTATAAATGTGAATCCCACTTATAGAAGGAATATTGATCAGCCACTCCACCAGCTGTGGCAGATCTGCCACATGGAAGATCACTGCAAGGCTTCTTCCTTGCATGCTCAGTTTTGTGCTAGCTCAGGTTAACCCCAGGATCTTCACCTGGGCTGTAAAACCTTTACTGCACTGCTTCCCTTCTGTTTGCTGTCTGTGGGTTTGGGCACTTAAATTTGTTAAATACCTGACAAGGCAATAACCTTGGCAATCTTGCCATCCAAACCTTGGTAACAGAAAAGCTCTTTATTCTCTGTGTTATCTCCTTTTTCTTCCAGACAGAAGCACCGCCTAAGAATTTCTTGTTTCATGTCTCTGTACTTACCATTATGACTTCTTAAATCTTCCACTTCTGCCAATTAAATCGAGGTTTTGTGTGTACAGCTGGTACAATGCTCTGGGTGCTGCAATCAAATTCTTTTTCTTCATGAGAATGAATTATATTTTCATACTTATTTTTGTGTAGTGCTTAGACTTGTCACAGAAAGAAGCTGACAGGCAGAGGGCACTTTGCTGCTGTGTTTTTCTGGCTGTAATTGAATTATGTCCTTATGAAGTAACTGATGGAAAAGAATCTGTGCTCCTTTAATCAACAGGTGTAATACTGAGTGTGTCTCATGGATGGTATCTCCATAAACAGATTGTAGGCACTGGGAGGTTCTTTTGTGGTGCTTTTATATAATCTCATGTTACTAGCATCTCCCTCCAGAGATTACCTGTATATAATTTTTTTTTTTTCTTCTTAAACTGACTATTAATAAAGATGTGTATCACTTTGAAGTACAGAAGATTTCAGTTCCATATAAAGGTGTAACACATTTGAGTTAATAAAAAACTTGTGTTCTTGACTTTGAAATTAATTCTATCCCCTAAAACCCCCAAGCTTCTCTTCTGTTTACTAGAAAATAGTAGGATCTCAGTTGCTCATATGTCTCAACAATGCCATCCTACAGCTGTTGGCTGCAGCCAGACTTGGGGCCAGCCCAGTGCCTTTGCTGGAGTTGGCTGGCTGTAACCTTAGGTCAGAATACAAAGATGAGTTAGAATAGCAGTATAGGTTTTTATTCCCTTCCATGAGCCATGGCAGTAATACAATGAATAAAGACATAAAATATTTGCAGTCAGATTAACTTGATTCTTGTGGTGAATTATACAAGAGTATTTGAAATGCAATAGATGCTTCTTGAGAACATGTGACTTTTAAATGAGAGAAATGGGTGCATAGGCAGCAACTGCAACCCTCCTGTTACTTGCCCTACACTCCTGAATTAAAGATGCAAATTATTCTGCATATGGCTCCTTGGAAATACTGAGGGGTGGTGATTCATTAAGTGTTTTCTGAAGAGAAAACTTTTCAGATTAGGCAACTGTCAAACACATTGTGTCTCTCCTGAAGGGAGTTGCAAAAACGTTTTCTTTCTCTCGTGTGTTTTGCTGCATTTTTAATCAAGGAGGGAAAAGGGGAATTCTAGACATGTGCCGAAAGTATGTGAGTTGAGTGAAACATCCTAACATCCTACCAGCTGACCAGAGGCTTTCTCTGATCCTGCTGGATGTGTATTAGCAAAATCAATGCAAATATATTTATCATGCAATTCTCTCTTGTAGCCTCGATTTCTGTAATTTAGCTGTCTGTAACACCAGAGAAATTACAAAAGAATAAATTGGCCCAGGGAAAAGCTCTCATCACAGGTAGGTGTTAGATAAATGAGAGGTGCAGCAGAAAGAATCCTTGGACCACGATCTCCAGGCAGTGGCTGTCCTTTATACTCACCCTTATTGATTCACAGAGCTATTACATTTTCCGCATTGCTCACTTTGAATCTGCTGTAGTTTGGTCTGTAGGAGGAGTAAATAGATGAATGTACCAAAATAGATGAATGTACCAAACTTGATGTTTTTTATTTTGTATCCTTTTTACAGGAGAAGTGATTTCAGGTTATGCACGGAAAACAGGAAGTTTCACTGAGATAAATGAGCTTGGATTACATCAGAAATATAAAATATTCATTGGCTGTATTGATGTGGCTTTATTCTAGGGTTTTATTCTGGATCCCCTCAGTAAATACATAATATTCACATTAAGATACTTTTTGGATAAAGATAATGTTTGCGATTGTTTCTGTTACATACAGTGCTTCCGAATATTTTGTTTGTTGTTTTCACTGGAAGAAGCCATAGAGGAACTCTTATTCTGCTCTCTCCTCTACTGAGAGCAAAGTACAGAGGTTAAAATAACCTTTTGTGAATTTGAAGACGAGTTGGTTTACATTAAATCCAACAGCAAAAAAGCTTTCAGATAAATATTCCTAATAACAATTTTGAGTCAAGCTTGGAAACATAGCAGGAATTTATTTTCCATGTTCAAAGAAACAGCAGTTTACAAGTGTTTATATACAAGATTCTTTAATAGACACTCCCAAAAGTCCATGCAGTTTATTGCACCATGGTGTAGGTGTTTCTTTTAGTTACTACCAGCATATCTCATCTATCTTTGTTTAATGGATAACCCAAGTTTTATCCAGCCAAACAGTGCTTTATTAAATTTCCTGTCCTGGTTTGACAAGTACTGTTGATTAAATTTTCTGAGGTGTGCAAGCCTATGAAATGGCTCCCTGCAGTGTATTAATCAAGTTTTCTGGGTGTATAGGCCTGTGACTCTAACTGTCTCCAGCTGTCTCTCTTGTTCTGTTTTCTGAGGTGTGCAAGCTATGAAATGGCTCCCTTGCTGTACCTGCAGTGTATTAATCAAGTTTTCTGGGTGTATAGGCCTGTGACTCTAACTGTCTCCAGATATCTCTCTTGTTCTATGATATCTAATTCATCTCTAGTTACATGACAACCATTAAACAATTCTTTATTGAATTTTATTCTTTGACTATTAAGTTCTCTAAGGGGTATGGGTCCATGGAGTTCCTTTCTGCAGGTGCAGTGAGGCAATTTCTCAGTGTTTTCTACTGACACTTGGCAAACACAGATCTACATCAAAACCAGCTAAAGTAACAGTCAAATGTTCCTTAACTAATTAAACAGAGTTAATGATAAAATTTTTTTAAAAAGTCTGTTTCACTTTTATTTCCATTTAGCAGATATGCCAAATGGAAATAAAAACTATCTGGGTAGTTTTTTGGGAGAGAACTGCATGAGGGAGATTATTTGGAGCTGGTCAGCAGAGTGAGGACCCTGAAATAGTGCTTGGCTTAGGCTGTGATGGCACAGTAGGACAGAGTGGGTAGAAACTTGAATGCGTGTTTTGCTCAGGATTATATGTTTCCTAAATTTGTTGCTGCTGCTGGAGGAAAACAAATTAGCTTGTTTTGAATTTTTATGCTTACATGGCTTCAGCTCTTTCTTTCATTGGAGCTGTGCTAAGTTATGCTTTTGTTACTACTGCAGATGGCAAATAAAACTCAATTAGTCAAAAAAGATACCATAATCTTTTGAGATGCTTCCCTAATTTGCTAATGGCATGGAGTTTTGTTACAAAGCAGACATGCATTTGTCTCTTTGTATTAAACTGAACCCTAAACTTCACTGAGGGAAACGTACCAAGAACACATTTCTTCTGTGAAATATTCATTTCTGCATATTACTCTCTCGAAAACATACCTGGAAGATTGTCTGTTTTGAAAGTAATTATCCATTATCTGATTCTTCCAAAATTCTGCTAGGGTAGACTAAATATAAGAGAAGTACCCAGAATTGTGTTGCATCACATTTTTAAATGTCTATAAAAAAAAGATTGTTTATAGATGATACCGCATTACTGGTGTGTTTAGAGGTGATGTGAGTTTCCCTGAAAGCTTGGTTATCCCCTGTAATAACCAAGAAATTTTCAGTTTTAGGATTGTGAAAAACACACAGAACAATATACTGGTTGGTATATCTGACTGGTCTTTTTTTTCAGGTAATAGTGAATCTGTCTGTGAACAACCCAGACCTTATTCAGCATGAAATAACTACTTGAGTAACTGCAGGGAGAAAATAAGGAGTTTTGTCCCAATCCAGTGAAACAGTTTCTTTGTTATTAGTGCCATGGAAACCTGGAGGCCTATTTACATGCTAAGGTTATCACGTGTTAAGTGCTTTCCTGGACTGAGAACTCTGCATCTTTATTGAGATTCCACTTAAAAAAAACAACTGGATCAATCTCCTTGCCATTTTGGCTCCTAAACCAGGTTTTGCAGTGCTGCTGCTTTTGCTGTACTAATGCTGAATCTTTTTTGCACTGCTTTTATTCTTGAGAACTCTTTTGCATCTTTATTGAGAATCCACTTAAAAAAAACCAACTGGATCAATCTCGTTGCCATTTTGGCTCCTAAAACAGGTTTTGCAGTGCTGCTGCTTTTGCTGTACTAATGCTGAATCTTTTTTGCACTGCTTTTATTCTTCTTTGTGACTTGAAATGAACCCTTTTAGGGTGACATGCTCTGCTTACACTTGAAGAACAATGATATTGTGGACAGTGTCAGTGCAGGCAACTTTTGTCATGTTTACATTCATGTTTTGCACTGCTTTTATTCTTTGTGACTTGAAATGAACCTGATTACTATTTTTTCCAGTCCTTTTAGGGTGACATGCTTTGCTTACACTTAAAGAACAATGATATTGCTGACAGTGTCAGTGCAGGCAACTTTTGTCATGTTTACATTCATCTTACATGCTGAATTAAATCACTACTACTTCGTATGGCCATTAAGTTTATATATTTTATCAGGCAGGAGAGTAAATCTGCTTCTTGAAGCATCAGCTGAGATGTTTTGAGCTTCCATTTAAATTTGATATTGGCTGAAATTTCTAAAATCCATTTTAGTCCTGAAATGCTTCAGGATAGTTGTCATACTCTAGGTCCAGGTTAAGATAAAAATCATGTTTGACGAAACATTAGTTGCATTTGGGGGAGAGGAAAAGGTATGACAGATGAAAAGAAGAATGTTTAAGATTTCTAATGTGCTTCTTAAGGACAACATTTTACAAGATTAATGTGTATATACTTATTCTTACGTCTTGTGCTGCTAGGGAGTTGAGCAGGTGTTTCATTATGCAAATTCAAAGCATAGGTAGAGTTCCTAGTCAAGATTTCTGAGCTGGTATATGTGACCTCACCTGTGATTAATGCTGGGCCTGAGGCAGTGGGATGAATCCAGCTTCCTCTAAGGACTTTGGTCAATGTGTTTATGTAAGTGAGTGTAGTAATTGCTGCATCTGGCTTGCTTTAGGAATGAGGTTTTTGTATCACAAAAAATGTACCTGTAAATCATATCTGTAGAATAGAGGCTGTTAGCAGTTTCTGTAATACAGAAGGAACATCTTTAATAGAAAGTTGTATTATAGGAAGGTGTGTTTGTTTGTGGTTGGAGATTTTTTGGAAGGGGTGAGGTAAAGGTGGTCTGTCCCTGCTGGGTGACCCTGCCTCTGGAACAGAATTAATCATTCTTTAAGTTGTGTTACCTGACTTAGCAATTACTTAGTCAAACTTTGTTTCATGACCTAAAGGAAAACATAGCAAGATAAAATCTGTGGATCCCAGTAACTCTTAAAGATTTGTGTAATAATGTTTCATGTAATCCAGCTGCCTAAATGAGAGCTTGTGAGCGGCTCTGAGTGCATGATGTGGGGATGCCTCACAGCTCTGAAATTACTTCTCTTAAGGGATAAGTGAGTAACTAACCTAAATATGGTCTTGTTCTCAACTGACTTAAATTCACTCCTCAGCAAAGTTCTTACAGGTACCTGGAAGAAGAGAAATGCAAGAAATTGCTTATCTAAATTGATTCTCTCAAATCTCAGAACCATATGGGTAAATCTCTGTTCCAAGATAGCAATATATGAGGGATGGTAAAAATAATCTTGAATAAGCAATGGAGGTATAACATGGGCAGCTATTCTAGTTTCTCATGTTGGATAAAGTTCATATGACTATTAAATCCAATTTTTGGCAGGGATATTTTCTTATGTAGGAAAAACAGTTGCCTAGTTTAATTCTCACCTCCTGTCTTGGCTTTCTGGAATGGGTTGGAGAAGCTTTGTTAGAGAGCTCATTAGAAATTATCTTGTTCTTTCCTTGCCATTACCTTCAGTTGCTCTGAAGCATTGATGGCTTCAGGTGTGCAGATGGATTTCCTTTTCTAAGGTTAGGCATCTCAAAATCCATGTATTCCTTACCCTGAGCTCTGTAAATGCAGGCTGTAGGTATGAAAAACTGTAGAATTTATCTTTTACTGGAAATCTACTTTAGCCAAGAACCCAGAAACATCTGAGAGTTGGAGGGGGAACAGTATACCAAGCAAAGCTCACATTCAGTTTGGTTCCTGAGCTAGCTCATTCCCAGCTGACTGGGTGTATCTAAAACACTGGGCAGTGTTTGATATCTCACTTTGCTGTGTGCTATCAGTGATATTCTCATGGACCCCATCCTGTTGGTGGAGGCTGATACAAGGACAACCTGTCTCTTTGAGCTGTAAGAAAGACCTTTGTGTCTTTCACAAAGCAGCTTTTATCTTTTTATCTCTGGGATAATGTAAAAAAATATAAAATCTCAGAACCAACAGCAAATGAAACACCCAACCCAAAGCAGAAAAAAGGCAAGTGTTTTTTGCTCAGACTCTTTTCTTGTAGCTAAGAAACTGTACTTAGAGCATATTGATGTTGTGCCAGACTTTTATCTGAGGGTGGCACTTCTGCTCACTCTCCTTGGAGCCTGGAGCATGTTCTTGGAGCTGCAGCTCTTGCCAGTGCAGTAGGTCAGTCTGCTCCTTGGACCATGGGTCTCCTGTGCCCCCCTGAGCAGGCACCTCTCCGAGTTCTTTAGGTTCAGTCACTTGTTCTTTCTAGAAACACTTCTTGTTGGAGATGTAAGCAGTAGAGCCAGTACCCCTCCTGTGTCCTTCTTAGTCCACCCATGGCCAAGGCAGCAACTGAGCAGCAGGGGACTGACAAATATCACAGGCTGGCCTTCCTCCCTTGGCAGATGTAAGGCTGTGCCCTCTCTTCCTTTAGCACTAAGATGTGTACAGTAGTTACTTGGACCATTTTGGATTCAGAACAATTGGTTTGATTTCCTAACTCATACAGGGCTCATTTTTATTAAACTGCCTAATTCACTGAAGTATCAGGTTGCTTTTGTCATCTTATTTCTTTAGCATCTATCAATAAAGAAAATAATTTTCTTTGTCTTTTATTCTTTTCTGCAAGAAAAGAATGACCTTTTTATCAGAAAGATCATTCAGTCAGGTTTGGTCTTGATGGCAGCCACAATTTACAACTGCATTTTTTCCCCCCCTCCTACTTGTGTCCCTAGAGCTGGTCTGTAGCTGAACAGAAGGCTGACAATTCCCCACTGAATTTCCAGGACTGCTGAATGAATAAATTGTGTAGAGGAGTGAGTGGGAGGGAAAACACTTCTTCTTTGTTGTGGCTTTTTTTTTTAAATGAAAAATGTATTCTTTAAACTAGTGAAGCAAATAACTATGGAAGTGAGCTGCACCAACTAAAGAATGGGCTTGAAATGTGCAGGATATCATGTCCAAGTATGGTTGTTCTGTAGAAAAGCCATATGATTTTTTTTTTCTTTTCCAAAATAAGTTAAAAGCGATCTGTGCTTAATATATGCATGGAAAATAACCTTTAGTATTTCATTAGGCTATTTTATATCACAGGCTGTCAACTTGGACAAAATCCAAGCAGGGAGGGGAGTTCTTAAAAGCAGCCCTTCTCCTGCCTCCCTCTGCCATCTCAATGAAGTACAAGATCCAACTACTTTAAATGTGCTTGCATGCTCTCACTGCAGTAAACATCTGTTTTTATAATTGCTACATGTGCATACATATCCATGCATAACACTATCTATGAATATTGAAAAGTATTCCTTACCATTGTCATAAAGCAACTATGGCATTTCAGCTTGGGTTTTTGGGGGTTTTTTTTTTTTTTTTTTTGTTTTTTTTTTTTTTTTTGATGCTGCTCATGCATACAGGGAAACCAAAAAATACTCCTAAACCTTGAAGAATCTGATACTGTCAATTTGATGCTCTGAAAATACAGGCTGTGCAGGCATGAAACCTCCATGGAATAATATGAAAGACATTTTGAAATAATAGGTAGAAAGGGATAGATGATTCAAACCATCTTGTTTAGTCAGGGAAGATAAACTCAGTCCCAGACCATTATAGAAGATATTGTGAATAAACCCAGAGGGTACCTGCAAAAGGAAATGAGATGTTTTCTGGCTGATAGAGTAAGCAGAGTAATTAGGTGTGAAAGTACACATATCACAAAGCAGCTTGAAAATATAATTGATGAGTCTAACTGGCTCCTAGCAGGGAAAGAAGGGACAGTAAATGGAGAGAAAAAGACCTGATTTTTTTTGTCAAAAATGTTTTGATTTTTAGTGTTAAAATGACAGATTACAGGCTCACTTGCCCTCTGTGCTGACACTGTGGGCATGTGTTTTCCATCTGACCCAGACGGTGCAGTTTTAATGTAGGGGAATGATCATCTTTGTAGGAGCTTTTAATTTTACCTAGTGTGCTGTGAGATTCCAGACTCAAGTTTCAGCTTCATACAAAGTCCTTGGCGTGCAGGAATTGAGTGGCATTTCATCAGTAAAAGCAGAGAATTGGTCTGCAATTGTTAGAAATGTGCTTAGAATTACTGAGTGTTTTTCTCCTTATTTTTTTCTTCTGTTTTTTTCAGAAATGTGGTTCTGCGGTGCTTTTTAATAGGCTAAAAATCAAAGTTGAAACCTAACCAGCCTTGAAACTGAATTTCCTTTAGCTGTCTGTGTCAGCACCTTGTGTGCTTATAAGAAGCTGCCTAGCTCCCCATCTCTCTGAGATGTTGAGATGTTTTTGTGTGACTTTAAATGTTTGAGCCTTGTTCCTTATTTTGCCTCAAAAATCATGAGTGACCTATGCTAAAGAGAGATCTGGTGTAAAGAAGCAGTTCAGGATATTTCCTTCAGATGCAGTTTTAGAAGGGGCAGCAGCTTTGTTCAATAACATTGATCAGGCTGTTAGGATGCACAAATATGCTCCTGTCTCTGCCATGTCAGGAGATTAATTGCTCTTGCCATGGAAGAGCCAGTGCATCCTGGACAAGCAGTTTGTTCTTCTCACAGAATGGGTGTTAGATGTGCTATTAGTGAGAAAATGGAGAAGGCAAATGTCTGGCCTCTGTAAATTCAGTGCACCTTTCTTTTGAAGTCAAAGCTCATTTGGGGTTCTTATGCTCTGTGTATCTTGGACTCCAAAATTAGGATTAGTCTTGCTCAGAGCAGGTATCACAGGAGTGGGAAAGGTGAGGATCTGAGAGGATCTTTCCTGCAGTACTGAGGTTCATTTCTTCTCTTCCATCTCCCATAGCATTTCCTGTTGATTTGTCTGTTATCTGATTACAATACAGATTTATCTGTAATTGCTACATTACAACTGATACTGGTAATTTCCCATGGGACCAGGAGATCTGGGTTCTCTTGCCATGGTCACATGTCCTGGGAAAAATAATGTGCTTTGGGCCAAAGCTATTCATCCTTGTCCATGAAGAGATAGAAACTAACAGTCAAAATGTATGTATTCAGCCAAGGAGCCTATTAAAAAAAATTATTATTTGCAATCCTAGTGAAGAAAGCGAGGCACGTCTATTGCTGGCACCCCTGGGGGAACTCTGTCCTGTTAATAGGTTCAGGCTTTTGGTATTAACATATTTTTTGCCTTCTAGAAATCTATTTACATGGGTGTGTGTGTATATAAATAGAACCTTGTAGTAGCATTATCTAGCATTTAAACTAATAATAGTTTTTTAGGCTCTAATTTTGTGACTACTGAAGATATGGCAAAGGCTTGTAATAAAACATTTAAGTACAAAATATAGTTTTTTTTTTTTCCCCATTCTGCTTTCCTCATGACTGTAATGTATTGCCTTCTTGGTGAACTACTTGAAATGAAAATAAAGCAATCTAATGCAAGAGAAACTTAGTGAAAAGGAGACTGTTACTTTATAGAATAATGTCCAAAGATCAGTGATGGTAACTGATTTCTGCTTATTCTACCTGTTTCTACCTAGTTTTTGGGAAGCTTTGTAATTTCAGCACTGTCCTTCACAATAAACTGAGGGAATGTCAGCTGTGCTGGCTTTTAACACACACTGTCATCTTCTGATCTTTCAGGGACCTTTGTAAAGCACTTTGAGATTGTTCTAATGGGACCTCCTTATTACAGGTAGTGTCTTATCTCAAAACACTTGTAGTAATGTACTGTTATTAACATAAGGGTTTCTTTCTGGTTCAGCAGAAATAATAGAGCATAACTCCCTGGCCATCACTCACTGTCAGTGTTTTAACAGCTTAAGATCTAATTAATTAATCTGAGAACTGCTCTCTGTAGTAGGGGCTTGCCAATTTGAGTTCTGTGGAAAGAAATGCACTAACCCTTATGGTTTGAGTAATAGTCACAGATGACATGCACAGTACTTTGGGGGAACATCAGGGATATTTTCTGCAAATTGTGAAGCTATTTCAGCAGCATTAAAATTGGCTGTATAATTTTACTGTTGTGTTTTTGGGGTTTTTTTTTGCCTACTGGGATCACAGCTGTTTCAACATTGACTCACAATAGCATTTCTGTCTTTCTTGATATGTAATTTACCCTCAAAGGTTTGTGGATTTTTTTGAAGGATTTTGATAAGTCAGTAAAAATACACAATTGCAGCGTCAACTGATGATGTACACACAAAGTACTTAAAAAGTAATTTTTTTTATGATTAGAGGGAACACAGAATTTCTGGATTATTTTCTTTTTAAGCAAAGTGGTTTTTGCTGTCTCACTTAAAAAGAGCATATAACTATTCCTTTAGTGTGTAAACATTTATAATTTCCTGTCACTGCTGTTAATAGTCTTTACAGCATGTGTCTAGTTAAAAACAGGCTAAAAACTACTGGTTTGGGACTGCTCTTAACAGAAGTTCCAAAGCAAACTAAGAAACCAGGTTGAAAACATTAACCCTGCCATATTCTATTTGATAATTGGAACAACAAAATCCAAGTATATGATAATGGTATCACCTCTTTTGAGAACTAAGGAAATGTTTACATAGCCACAGATTGTCAAAATGAGTGTGGGGAAAGGATTTGGATTTTTTCCCTTTTATCAGATCCATTTATCAGATCCCTTTATGAGACTCTTCAAAGTGAAAGGTTAACGTGTTTTTTCACATTTAAAAGAATGAAGTGTCCTAGATAGAGAAGGGTTTCTGCTCCATTTTTTGAGGGGAAATGTTAACTAGCATTAACCTTTCCAGGAAGCTTCCAAAATAACAACAGCAATGAATTACTTATGAGTGCCCAGTTTGAAACCAGGTTCCAGGGGATTTGGTATTTAGAAAGCACTGACTGCCTGGCTTTTAAAATTCAAAGGCCTTTGAGGCACAAAGTAGGTACTTGCTGCTATTTGGAAAATGTTGGGTATTGCCTTCACTTCAGGATTGAAAGCCATTATCAAAATGATGTGGGAATGTATAAAACCATGATTGCTGTGGTACCTACTTAGTGTATAAATTAGGCATTGGTCGATCTCCACCATCCTCCTGACCCTGTGAACATCACATTCCTGTCAATATGTTATAATTTATTCATACTGAAGTGGTATCTGTAAGTTTCAGCTATCTGAGGAGGAAGAATAATTTTTGTTAGTTAATGAATAATTAACTTAGTCGAGTAGTGGAGAGGACTGATGCACACAGAGGTGATGAAAAATAAGTGTGCTTACAGAGGAAGTTTTCCTGCATTTATAGTGTAGTTCATATTTCTTTTTTGCTTAACTTGTAACTCCTGTCTAACTTTTACCTCCCTTCTGTGAAACTCATGGACAACTGATTTCTACATGGACAGCATTCTTTGCTGTTGAATTATCTTAATAGCTCAGCTAAGATAGGCTTTTGAGGATAGCAACAGTGTCACAATAATTATGATACTAAACTGTTACTTTCAGTTAACTGGAATCAACTCCATAGTTACCAGTGTAGGTTCTTCAGTGTTAAATTTATAAAAAGAGAAAGGTTAATGAGCTTTATATAGGTATGTTTTTAAAAGGCCAAGACTGCTCAGAGATGAAGCAGTCTGTAGGCTGGAAGAGACTGTTGTATCAATTTTCTCCATTTGCTATTAAGTACAGGCAATAAAATTTCATAGTAATTTTTTTCTTTTGAATTTAAAAGCTTATGTCTGACTAATGTGGTCATAGTGATTTAGCTGCAAGTCAAACTGTTTGTGAAGTGGAAAGGTTTAGGGCCTGTTCTATTGGATTTGGAACTATTCTGTGTATTTAGGATGCAAACTCCTGCCTGCTGCAGCACTGACCAGACTACAGAGCTGTGTGTGACGCAGAGCTGCTGCCTGGGTTGCTTTCTGTAATAAACCGCAGTCCCTCCAGCTCTGTTAGGTATCTGTAATGGCACTATGGGGCTCGACCAGTGATAAGTAAATATCCACTTGGACGCTCCCACCTTTGTGTTTCTTTTGGGTTGGGCACTATTATTGCCCATTTGAGTAAATCACAGAATCTATTGTATCTTTTATGATAGGTTATCACTTGAACAGGCTCTTCTTCATCCATTTGAAAAAAAGCATACAAAAATTCATCTCAGTCTTCCTGTAAAATGTTTCAATCTTTCAGAAATTCTCTGCAAGTTCACCCAAGAGAGCTCCTTATATCTGCTAGGGTAATGGTCACCTTTAAAAGGTGACTTCATCCTTCTTACACTGTTAGTTTGAAGCCGTCTTCATTTTAATTATGTTCCCTCTTGTTCTTGAGCACAAATGCAACTACAGTTCCCAGCAGTCACATTTTTGTGAAGAGCAGTAAGAAAATGTGAGATCTGAGGGATATACAGCATTAAGGCAATCTTGATATTATAGCCAAGCCTTTAAAGCACTGCAGGACTCATCAAGTCCATCTTATTAGCTCATTTTTAGTTATTAGATTAGCTTGCATTTCTGAATTGAGTCCAACCTGTCATCTATTGTTCTGGTTCCTTGAGCAATTTGATTTTGATCTGTATTTTACCCTTCCATTGCAAATCACTCATGTCTCCCTGTTTAAACGTTTAACAAAATTTGGTACAGTTTTAACTGGATTGGCATCTCATTTTATTTCAGTAGTAATTTGCTCATTTCTGCTTTGCTCATGATCCCTGGCTCTCTGTATTTAACAATATGCTCTGTCACAAAGTTTTTGCATCTGGGTTATTTTTTCCAGTGGTGTTTGGGGAGAACAAGAATGCTGTAAAGTCCTGCCAGATGTGATGTACAGGTGTTGCTATTCTAGCTCCTTGAACTTCCTTCAGCTTCTGTGGCTGTGCTTCTAACTGAGGATTTATTTTGCCTGTTTTCTGAGGCAACAAGAGGAAGAATGGAGACCTTTTAGTCTGTGTTTTCAGGGTATTACTTGTCAGGTTACCATCCCCTGGGTAATTTTGCAGCACTGAATCATGCAGATGACTTGAATGTTTCCAAGTACCTTGCAGTGAAGCAGTGAAAGCAAAAGTTTGTAACTTGTTATTTCTGTCAAAGCAGAAATGAAAATGGACTTTTCTTTCTTTGTTTCTTTGTTTCTTTGTTTTTTTTATTTTTTTCTATTCCCTCTTTCATGCAGTGGTAGTCACAACACAGTTGAAAAGTTTGGGTTTCTTTCAGAGGTATGATGGACAAAGAAGGTGGCCAGTCACAGGACCTGAGTGACGTCTTCAGTCCATTTAAGGGACTTGGCCAGGTCCCTGCTGAAACAGGCTGGTAATTCATGTGCAGTGCTGCTGTTTCTTAGATTGAGTAACATGTTCCCAGGTATTTAACTTGCCTTCTTCCACAGCAAGGAATTAGTGTTGCTAGACAGGCTTGCTGTCATTGGTAACCCCTCTAAAAGAAAGCTTAATAAATTACTTTTTAATTAGAAATGCATTTCTCTGTGCAACCATTTGAAATCTTTTATGTAGGAAATGCTTCCAGCAATGTAAGTTACAACTGAGAATCATTCAGTTTTTAATAATTGTTACAAAAGTTTGGTCTGATCTTCTGCATAGCATGGGACATATAAAACCTTGCTCTATGTTGAGCATGTAATCTCAACCTGAGTAGAAGCAAATTTTATGCTGGTATCACAAGATGAAATCTTGCCACTTTTTCTGTGATTTTAGTGCTTTTTTGTTATGAGAAGCCCAGCCCAACAGAAGATTCAACAAACGGCATTATAGTATTTCTACACAAAATATGTTGTCTTCTTACTCTGACCTTGACAAAACACCAGACCTTCCTCTTTTACATTTCACTGAAGCTCAGAGCTCAAATCCCTGTTTTTCTCCAAATACACCTATTTGTCAGTGAGGGTTGCTGTGTGCTGTCATTCTAATATTTGTGTTCTGTGCTGCATTGCCAGGGTCAGCAATGAAACATGATTATCTTGGGATCTAATGAAATAGTTTCCTGCCTCCTGTAATTCTCACAGTGGCTCAGACATTTAACCTTTTCACCCACTTGGGACTAGCCTCATAATAAATATACTGCTACGACAGCAGAGCTGTCTCAATTGTTTGCTGTATTTCCAAGAAGTCAGATATTTTAAACACTTGAACATTTTGCTCTTCTTTTATTCCCACACATGATGATTTTGAGCACAACCTAATAAACCTGGTATGTGTTCAGTTTGAGTCTTGGTACCTACATGAGTTTTAGAGTCATAAATCTCAGCATGCCATGCATTGGCTGGAAGAATTTTTAAAGGCAGGTGTTCAAATATCTTCTGCTATATTGCATGGTTGTTTGTGTGGGTTTTTTGTTTGTTTGTTTGTTTTTGGTTTTGTTTTGTTTTGGGTTTTTTTGGCCCATTTTCCATTATCTTTATAATCTCTCTGTCATTAGAATATGTAGTGGGTTTTACCCTAGACATGGCTGTGAGGAGGTTCTGTATCCTTGATTTCTCTCTCCTTTGTGACTATTCCTGTGATGTCTCTGGGCATGGCTTCATCACGTGCCTGTGTTTCTCAGCTGTGAGATGGCAGTGCTGGAACATGCTGCTACCAAGCAGACCTACATGAAGTTACTTGGAGCAGGTTAGTAAAAATGGATTGAGTATCCCTAAAAAACCCCAATGAGTTGCTATTTTCAAAGCAGTTTTAGTGTCTTGGACAGTCTTCTAAATAATAATAAAAAAAATTACTAAAAATTGGTAAAAAGAGCTTCTTAACACCAATGTAAGAAGCAGGAGTTCTTTCAGTGCTGGATGAATTTCCTCAGTAATACTGTGCATGCTGAGGACAGAAAAGGCTCCTGTTCCTGTACTGTTTCTTACATACATACTCATAGGTGTGAAAAATACATATTATAGGATTGGCTCTTTGCAAATATTAAAATGGATACTATATGTGCTATGTTGGAAAGTTAGGTTGTATTAATCTTTTTAAAAAGTGTGGTAAATAAATTTTTTAGGCTATAGGTTAATATTAAAATAGAAACTATGTGATGTAAGATACTTTTTGTAACTAGCTCAAGGAATGGATAAGATAATCAAGAAATTCTTTGCATAGAGATAACAGCAACAAGAACCAAGATCCCAAGAGAAGAATTATTGCCTCCTTTTCAGGATGGATCAGACTTTGTGGGGAGCCAAGGTGACTGATTTACAAGATGGGGGGGGGAAGTTGACAATAAACAGAAAAATCCCTAGTTTGAAAGGAATGTTTGCATCATGTATGAGATATACGAATAGCAAAAGGCTATTGCTTTTAAGGGTGAATTCTTTGTTAGCAAAGTGTGTTTCTATGGCAGAGTGCCAGACACACAGATTAAAATGGATACTATATGTGCTATGTTGGAAAGTTAGGTTGTATTAATCTTTTTAAAAAGTGTGGTAAATAATTTTTTTAGGCTATAGGATAATATTAAAATAGAAACTATGTGATGTTAAGATACTTTTTGTAACTAGCTCAAGGAATGGATAAGATAATCAAGAAATTCTTTGCATAGAGATAACAGCAACAAGAACCAAGATCCCAAGAGAAGAATTATTGCCTCCTTTTCAGGATAGCCCAGACTTTGTGGGGAACCAAGGTGACTGATTTACAAGATGAGGGGGGGAAGTTGACAATAAACAGAAAAATCCCTAGTTTGAAAGGAATGTTTGCATCATGTATGAGATATACGAATAGCAAAAGGCTATTGCTTTTAAGGGTGAATTCTTTGTTAGCAAAGTGTGTTTCTATGGCAGAGTGCCAGACACACGGACGTCTGTAATTGTTTGTTTTTTATTGTCCTTAATTGTCTTAACTCTGATTGTCCAAATTCGTATTCCTTTAGTTTTTATTACTATTTTTATAACTCTTTTATTAGTATTAAACTTTTAAAATTTTAAAACTAGTGATTAGCATTATTCACAATAGGTTTTCCCAGAAGAAACATTCCTATGATAACCATTTCCCCAGAGTCATTAGCATATATTTCCTCCCACTGGCACATGTGTTCCTTTTCCCAGGGATCCCTCCAGTGGTTCCTGGTGGCTGGTGACCCTGAATTTATACTTTGACAGTCCCATGAACTCAGTGCTGCTTTCCAAATTAGGAGAAAAGTTGACATTACTGGTGTAGTTCATTAATTTGTGGGTCCTTAGATCAATGAAGTGCAGTTTTACTCCATTCCTTGGTCTGTGTTTATCATAGTTTTGATTGTATGATTCCACAGGCTAGTGATTTTGCAAAATGATTGTTGTGTTAACCCGCCAGATGCAAACAATTCTTCATCTGGCAATAAATTGATCTCCATCTTGGAGTGTTCTGGAATCACCAACACTGGTGTGCAGTTAGGTGTACGTGCAGGAAATTACACAGCACACTGTCTTTGTGCTATTTCTGTCTTAAGCAGCAGAGTCATGATGTGTTAAGTTCATTTTTTTTCCCCTTAGAATTCTGTCCTAATTGATTTCTTCTCAGAGATCTAAGCACTGTAAGCTGAATTCTCCATATTGACAGCCTTTTAAGGCAGAAATGTATGCCTTTTAGGGCAAAAATGTATGATAATTTGACTGAAATGTCATCTACCCAGATTTTGTATGAAGTTATCACTGTTTTTAGAAGTCTGGCTTCCCAGTAAAGGTGGTTGCGATGATATTTTGACTCAAGGAAGTATCTATGAATCAAAAAAATTCAGTCATATGCAAAAGAAATGTGTTTGATGACACTGTATTTTCACTTAGTGCTTCTTTTTCCAATCATGTGTGTTCCCTACAATTTAACTCATAGACGTGCAGCAGTTCAGAGGTGCAAGTTTAAGACAAACAGAAAAGAAACCATCACATCTCAGAAGAATTGCCTCAAAGGGGAAGTCAATAGGGAGCTCTTTGTCCCCCTCAAATGTGAAATACTTCAATTAACTGACATATCTCTCCAATGTGGATTTGTCTGACACTCAAAAAGCTCTTTCTAAAGCAATGAATTGAAAATGAGCATCTCTATAGCAAGCTGCATTCCTGTCGGTGTCATGTCGTAATAGTATTTTTTAATCTAAAGAGTCATCAGATATGATACAGTATAAATTACACAAGTATATTAGAAATGCTTTTTCAGTAAAAGAAGTGTTTCATAACTCAGGGTATGAGAGGCTAACAATAAATGGAAATTGCTTACACCTTGTTTTGCACTGAGGTGATCCTGGTTCTGTTGGGTTCCAGGTAAGAAATATAAATAGCCATTGGGTATCTAAGTTATCCAATGACAGATGGGAATTATAGTGAGAAATAGGAATCTTGCATCCCTCCTGATGCTGGGACCCTGCCTGCTGTGGCATGGGTGAGCACAGGATGGCACAGAGCATCCTGTGTCCCTTCCATCCATGGTCAGTGTCAGCAGCCTTTCTGCTCACCTGGAATTCTTAGAGGGTCTTGATCATAACACATGTTTATCAATCACTGACAGTGGTCAAGTTTGGAAGATGAGCCTTGTTTTGAAAATTCTCTTGGATGATTTGCTCTACTATTTGCTATCAATAGAATGATAGGTCTTGTACAGGGTGCATATGATATTTCAAGAACATGACAATGCATTTACATGGGCTTGCAATTGAGTATATATTGTACATATGCATGCTGATTTTGTGTGCCCTATTTATAATATTGCGTAGAGCAGCCACACAGTATCTGAGGCATGCACAGGAGCAGCAGTGGTGGTTGGTCTGCCGTGGCTGGCTGGTGTGATGTGCTACAGGGACCACACACACATGAAAAGGAAGAAAAGTTGTGTGTCACTGACTTCAGACTGAAGTTTTTCAGCTTCACCACCCACCGCAATATTGGAGAGTGAATTAAAACTCGAGAGTTGTGAGGTGTGCTTTTTACCAAATACTCACTGTATTACCTGCCCAGTGAGCCAGTGTACTTCTGGTAATATGAAGAGGTCTTACAGTGGGTCTTTATGGTTAGAGAGATAGACTTTTTTTAGACTTAAAAAAAGTCATATCCCAAGTGAGGCAAACTATTTGTCCTTCTGGAGACCGTATGGAGTGTGTAGGTGTTGCTAATTTTGCAGAATGAATCAGCTGTCTGACTGCCACCTACCTGCACTCCTTTTTTTACAGATTTCATTCTTTCACACTCTTATGCATTCTTAGTTTCAAGAACTAAGACACGTGTGTACACAGGAGGTCACATCAGGAGCATTTGTGTGATAAGGGACAGGGGACATCAGGTCCTTAGCATGTGTCTTACTGACTGGTTATGACAAACTAGTTTTGTGCATTAGGAGTGGATGGGTTTGATATTGTACATTATATTTTATTTCATTCGTCCAGAAGAGTGAATTTCACAGTTGTCTTTGTCTGGATACTTTACAGTTCCACTCCTGTTCTTCATTATCTTAACACCTTATCTTTGTGTCAGCTTCTTCATCCTTTTCTTTTACATGAAATCACATCTGTGATACTGCAGCAAATAACTGCTGACTTTCCTTTTAACCCCTTTTCTGCTGTTTCCTTTGGTGTGCGTGTGAGCACATGTACAGACGTGTATAAGTGTTTTTTTGTACTTCATTGGTGCTGATGTGAATTGTTTTCCTTTAAATCTATTTAGAAAAGCAGGAAACCATCCACCTCCATTTGTAGGAAGTGTTGATATTTGTGTTCTGCTGTTGCAGTTGTGGAAATGGCCATCACCCCGTGCTGTGAAGTTCAGGGATGTGTGAAAGCTTCCTTTCTGGAAAAGAAAGTGCATTCTGTGACAGTTTGCTAAGTATCAAGTTCAGGGACGTGTGAAAGCTTCCTTTCTGGAAAAGAAAGGGACAGCTCCTGCATCTGGCGCCGGAACAGATTTAGGCAGCCAGCTAAGCACTCCCTGGCTGGCTGCTGACTGAGGTGTTCTCCTGTCTGTGCTGCTGATCCCCTGCTCTGCGGGCCACTGGCCACACTCCTGTGGATGGGTGTCAAGGGAGGAAAGAAACCTTCCTAGTTAATGAAAACTGCTGCTGTGAAAAGCAAGATTCTAGAGGGACAATCCTGGTGATGCTGAAGTGGTTTGAAAGGCTCTGTGAGAATAAAGTGGTTGCTGAAAGTGCTCAGAGTGACAGGTTTTGCTGATTTTCAAAAGTTTGTTGTTTAAATGATTTGTAATTTGCTGGCAACTTCCATGTGAGCAAATATAGTGAATCAGGAGCCAGAACACAGTATATCATCCAGAAATAAATACCCAAGGGGAAAATCTGGGCTTCACTGAAGCCAGTGAAATCTCTGATTACTCTTTCAGTAGAACTAGGTAAGTCATGGAAGCTCAGTTTGCATAGGCTTCTGTGGTTATCTTACAGTTGGGAAGACAGAACTAAGACAAAGCTGCTGACAAAGCTGAGACAAAGTTGCTGACAAAGCAAAAGCATATTTCCTCCTAAACTTGTTATCCTTTGCAAATTGCTCACTGGGATACAATATGTTTCACAAATGGGAGTTTTCATCACCAGGCAATATTATGTGTTTGACACTGTCAGGGAACAAGGCTGGCAGCTACTTAAGATTTTGGTTGACCTAAGATAGGTCCATCCTATAAAGATGCCTGCAACCTTGGATGTTGCCTCTGATTCCTGGTCTCATTGTTTTGTGTGCAATTTTGAAATCCCATCCTCTCTGCAGATGGCTTCCTCTGTGTTCATGCAGGAAAAGGCAAGTAGTGGAGGGAGAGCTGAGCCCTTGAGCAAAAGCAGTGGGGAAGCTGTGGCTGGACACATGGCTTGGGTTGCAGATTTCTTACTTGTAAAGCCAAATCTTTGTTGGATGACCGCCTTTTGCTTCTGTTGGGGTGACAAATGGGATCAGTCTGGAGCCCTGCTGCAGTTGGACATGTAGGTTTACAAATGCACAGCATGGGGCATGGTCTGTCTTCTTCAATTTCTCGTTGGGTTGGCTTGAGACAGACACGTGTGGATGCAGCAGTGCCTGGAGGAGTGCCAGGCATTCCACCTTCTCACGCAGCCTCCTGTGTCAGACACATCCCTCTCTCCTCCTGAATAGATCTTTCTGGCCAGCAGTGTACAAGTTCCTTTCATCGCTGTTTCTGCTTTGGTTGGATAAATGGACAAGTTTTTTTTTTAATTGGGTATTTTGTGTTTGTTTGGTGTTTTTTCTTCTTAGTCTGTGCGAAATGAATTAAAGCTCTCTGAGGATTACAGTGGGACAATTTATGGCAATCACATTCTTTGGGTCTCACTTTTTTGAGGGGGTTGAGTAGGCAAACTATTGTTGCTGTAACCACAATGATTATCAGTACCACCGTATACCTTAAAATCTCATTTGCTCTAGAGACATGAGATTATCCAGCATTTGCAGTGAGCACCCAGCTGCAAGAGCATTCTGTGAAACAGCTGTGTGCACTGCACTGATCAATGCCAATGGAAGCATAAGGTTCCCCATGGCTGGCAGCACTCTAATTAAACCTTCCTTTGAAAATAAGTGAGAGGTCTGTAATTTTGGCCTCTTGTTCTGAATGGCGTGCTTTTATTTAGAGATTTTTTCAACTTAATTTTTTAGGAGTTTCTGTAAATGCCTAAAGCAGCACAAATCTCTGGATAATCCTTCTCCTTTCAAACATTTGGTTTAAAAAATTATTGTTCTAAGAGTTAATGTGTGCCTCCTGCCAGCTTGTACTCCATTTCCAGGAACTGGAGTGTGGAGCTCTTTCCCTGCATTCCATTGTCCAAGGTACTTGCTAAGCACAACTCTGGTTTCCACATGCTGACATTAAGTGAGTCATGTTTGATCACAAGGAGAGAGCTAATTCTTATTAATTGCCTATGGAGTAATCACAACTGCTGTGCTGGTAATTCACATAAAGAACTGGAGATAGTAGGAGTGTAAGTGTATCAGGCAAATTAAGGCTTTAAATTTAATGAGTGTGATTAGTAGGATATACAGAAAACATGTATTCTGTAAATGTAGTTGTTAATGAAATTCTTATTTTGGAAGATCTTTTTCTGCCCTGACTGCTGTAGGCTCAAGACTCATCTTCACTTGTTATGATGAATTTGGTTTAGATGGAGCCTTACTCTCAGGGTCAGATTTTTATGACTGCTGCAATAAAACTGGTTGAGGATACTGGCACAAATAGTTAAAACTCCAGGTCCCTTTGTGCTCTTGGCATTAAAACTTCACATCTCTGCTTCATTTAAATAATCAGATTTGTTTATTACAGTAAAACCACATTGGTCTTGCTTTTGGTCATCTCCAATTTTAGGTTGATGTTGAAGATACCTAAGGAATTGGCCAACTGCGAGTCATGGCTTTTCAGCTGCGTGGTCGATGAGAAGTGTAGTGTCTACCAGTCCTTCCAGCACAGAGAGTTGCTCCCTGAATCATGGTAGAATTTAGTCTGCAAGATGTTCCTGAAGGTGATCTTGTCCATCACCTGACTGAGGTTCAAAGTTAAGTGTTGTCAGTGTCTTGTCCTAGACCCTGAGTTTGGAGTCTCCAAGGATGGAGGGTACACAGCTATGAGTGTGATTAGTAGGATATACAGAAAACATGTATTCTGTAAATATAGTTGTTAATGAAATTCTTGTTTTGGAAGATCTTTTTCTGCCCTGACTGCTGTAGGCTCAAGACTCATCTTCACTTGTTATGATGAATTTGGTTTAGATGGAGCCTTACTCTCAGGGTCAGATTTTTATGACTGCTGCAATAAAACTGGTTGAGGGTGCTGGTGGCACAAATAGTTAAAACTCCAGGTCCCTTTGTGCTCTTGGCATTAAAACTTCACATCTCTGCTTCATTTAAATAATCAGATTTGTTTATTACAGTAAAACCACATTGGTCTTGCTTTTGGTCATCTCCAATTTTAGGTTGATGTTGAAGATACCTAAGGAATAGCCAACTGTGAGTCATGGCTCTTTCAGCTGCGTGGTCCATGAGAAGTGTAGTGTCTACCAGTCCTTCCAGCACAGAGAGTTGCTCCCTGAATCATAGTGGAATTTAGTCTGCAAGAGGTTCCTGAAGGTGATCTTGTCCATCACCTGACTGAGGTTCAAAGTTAAGTGTTGTCAGTGTCTTGTCCTAGACCCTGAGTTTGGAGTCTCCAAGGATGGAGGGTACACAGCTGCTCTGGGCACTTATTTTGCTGCCATGCCACTCTCAGGGTGGGTTTTCCTTTGTTTTGTGTGTATTTCCTTGGTTTCAGATTGTGACCTTGTATCTTGCCCTTTTCCTGTGCACTGCTGAGAAGGGTCTGACTCTCTATCCCCCTTCAGGTGATTCACTAGAGCAACTGGGTTGTTTTTATTATTCTCTACCACCATGACTTTGCTTAGACCATTCCTAAAATGCTCTGTAAATGTGGTCTGACTGTGGAATGTGAGTTTACATATGGGGAGCTAACCTGAAATAACTAGAATGTCCCAGCAGGCTGGCAATTCTTAAAGAACTGCATTTTGGCATTAATTCTTTGCTGCTTTATTCAAGCAAGCACAGGAGAGAGAACTGCAATTATTTCAGCCATTTCATAGTTAGAAAAAGAGAAGAAAATCAGTTAGAAAAGAAAAAAAAATAAGGTTTTGTAAAATGGGATTTTGGTGCTGAGTGCAAATGTAATAGAGCCTCAATGGAAGGCTGGTTTCAACTCCGCCTTTGGGCACATTTTGTTAAAAAAAAAATTAAAATCTCTTGATAGTCTTACGTGCTTGTTCTGGTAGTGCTTCTATTGGTTTTAATTGAAATGTTGTAATAGCTGGATGTTGGTCTGATAGTAATTTGTGCAAAATTGTAAGCCACCTTATGTTTCATTAACAAGATATGAATTATTTTGTTCATAGAAATAATTAAATTTTTGGCCATAGGAATTTTGAACAGAGCTGCTTTAGAATTACCAGCTTGAAACTAATTTGTCTATTGTAGATAAGTGGTGCTCTTTGTTACAAGCTTCCCTCTTCTTGTGTTTTCCGTGCCTGGAGGGAATGCTTAGGGCTGGGGAATTGAAATCCCCATCTAGAGTGCAGTTAAAGGCAATTAAATGGAAATTCTTACTCACTCCCCCTTTTGATTGCAGGTGAACAATGGATATTGGCATTGAATGTTCATTTTCATGGTAGTGCTTTCTTCTTGTCTATAAATATTTCCTAACCATCACATTTAGGAGTGGTTTTGTTCCTTATTTATAAAAAGGCAGAGTGGTTGCCTGAGGCCTCACATATTGATGGAAATCAGCACACTGTGTACTGGGACTGCAGAAGCATGGCTGTGTCTGTGGCTGAGCTGAATATAAATTTCTCTGTGTTTTCTGAAGGCTTTGTTGATTAGCATCTGCTATAAGAATTTCAAGAGGACTGTGGATACTGAAGGGATCCACTGAGAACAAACAGAAGCATCTGCGTTGTTCACTCTTTTACCCAAATCGTCCTTGGGGAAAGGCCTGTGAATTGTTGACATTTGTCCTACTGCTCTACATCAGTAAATAGACTCAGGATTAGTTATGTTTTCCATGTATCTGATCTCCTTAGCATTCCTGGCAGGGGTAAAACCTCCATCACCTTGCCTTGCAAGTCCCATTTGCAAGTGAAATCTCTTATGCAGATATTGATTTATGTGACTTTATCATTGCAACAGCATTTGCATTTTTATTGGAGAGAGTTGAATTAGTAAGCTGGTATTCGGAGATAAAGCTAAATGCTTTTTTGCCCTTAGGTGGTAGCTTCTTCAAGTATCCTTTATAGATTTCTCAGTTCCCTGCACCATGCTCATAGAGTCATTAGGGTTGGAGAAGATCTCTAAGGTAAAATCCAAACTTTGGCCAAACACCACCATGTCAACGAAACCATAGCACTGAGTGCCATGTCCAGTCATTTCTTAAACACTTCCAGGGGCGGTGATTCCACAACCTCCCTGGGCAGCCTATTCCAAGAGGGTGTTCCACTGAACACCCTTTCAGTGAAGAAATTCTTAATGTTCAATCTGAACATTCTTCATGTTCTTCATGTTCTCCTGGCACAGCTTGGGGCGATTTCCTCTTGTCCTATCATAACTATAGTTTTATTTCAGATTATGAATGGATCTATTCTAATATCCTTTTCACTCATCAGCATATACTCTCCTCTACACTTTTCAAATGGGACTTGAGCTTCCTCAATTATCTGTAGCAAAGCATGAATTGAAAAAAAATTAAAGTTTTATTTTCCTTTAAAGTTTAATTTTCACCATTTTCAAAAAGCTGACTCTTTACATGATAACAGATGAGAAACCCCCAGTTTGTTAGCTTGCTTCATAATGACTGCAAAACTTTTAAGCTTTTTTTTCTACAAGATGGGGCCTATCAAGTAAAAGGTAAGTTGTTACATAAAGAAAATAAAACTCAAACACACAAAAACCCCATTCATCTTTTGTTCCATAGAGCATAAAACTGACTATCTTGAGTCTGGACATTTTGAAACTACCAGTGCTTAGCCAGGTGCTTGGGTACAATGGAATTTTCATCAATTGTCTCATTCCTTTTGACTGGGGAACAGGTTAATCTAGGAACCTTGTTTCATGTTGTGAGCTGAAAGCTAAATTAGTGATGAGATAGATGCTGAATCTTCTGCCTCTGCAGAAGAGTTCAGTATCCTGCTTTGCTGGACACAGGAGGAATCAGACAATCAGCTGTTTTCAGCTAGCTGCCAACCTAGAAGTTCATGATCTAGTTTTCTTGCTTAGAAGCCCATGCTGATTCAGGCTGTGTTCTCAATCTGGTTTTGAGTTTTCAATCTGCTTCCCTGCATATGCTGTCCATCTCACATGCACCATCCACACAATGCCTATTAATTTTTTTTCTCCTGTCATCATTAAGCATGCATCTGCCTGTGTTTTGATTGCAATATGCCAAGTTCAATGCCAAGCATTTGAGGGCTTTAATAACTTCAGTATTGGCTTCCAAAAGGAAACTATTGATCTGTCTCAGCCATCTTAAATGAACATGAGAAGATCATGCCAGCTGCACAAAGATTTAGTCTACATTATGACAAAATTTAGAGGTCTAAAACTTGGTAAAGTTATTAGAAAGCAGATACAATCTGCTTTCTGACTAGAACCCATCAGTCACCTCTGCAAGGGTGTTTTTTGCTGTTGCACTGCTGAGAAACTTGTTTGGTTTAGATTCAGTGCCACATCACAAGTTATGGAGGAAGCAACTATGTAACAAGTGAGTTTGAGGGAAGGAGCAGATCCTGCTCAGAGGGAGCAGGAGGGGATTTTTTTCACAGACCTGTCTGCCACTGATTGGTCCTTAGCAGAAAAAAATTTAAGAACCCTGAGCTTTTTGTCAATTGCTGCTCAGCCTTCCCTAGAGGGGATTTTTTCACAGACGTGTCTGCCACTGATTGGTCCTTAGCAGAAAAAAATTTAAGAACCCTGAGCTTTTTGTCAATGAATTTTGAAAAAAAACCAACCTAGAAAAATACCCATATATAGTAAACTTAAAAAAAAATGTCTTAGCTTAGGGACACGGGATTGCAAATGACTAAAGGAATATTCGGTGATAAATGGGCATTCAAGTTGTGCAACAAAATAAGGCCTGTTCCTGGAATTAACCCATAGCATCCTGAGCAAAGATTTCCATCTGTGGTGCCATACTGACATTTGACTAGGAAATATGCTGGTCTCTTGGTTATTCTAGACTGTTTTTTCCCTGCTTTTGTGCTGTGAATGTGGAGGTAACTAATACATAATACATACATGATTCTGCTTTGCAGCAAGTTAGCAGCTCAAATAGGTAATCATTTGAACAGGCTCGGTGCTGTTGCATTATGCATCAGAAAAATCTACAGTCAGTGTCAAAGCCATAAAGGTAGGCTGCCTGCTTGTCCTGACAGCAGTCAGGTTGTGTTCACTGCTTATTAATTACTCCAGAGTAGAAGAATGAATTTCTGTGAAGCATTTCAGAATTCCAGCCCCAGGAGGTTATTAGTAAAAATAAAAGTGAAATTCAGAAATAGCAGCCTGCATTACCTACTTAAGTTTTAAATGAATCTTTTGCATGTGTGCTGCATTCTACACCTAAATTAGAAATCTAGCTTATCTTTTTTAGTTTTTTTTCTTGAAGTGGTAAATATAATTTTTGTTTTAGACATCATTTTATGTCACTGCATATTAGCTTTAAACTGCTGTTTGTATTTATCATATAACTATGACATGTCTGGAGCAGTCAGTTTTCTATTGTTTCTTTGTAGGTCTGTGCCCATTTTGTTCACAGCATTATTTCTGTCATACTTGTTTGCTTCTCACACTGGAATTTCCATCTGGGGTTACTTAGAGTTCAACAGTAAATGGTGTTTTTCCTCCAAAGTTTCACCTTTCTGCATGATCAAATTTGATCTCTTCCTTGTGTGCACTCTCTTTTACTATCCTTTATCATGATCTCAGGTAGTGATCGCTATTTTATTGTTCTCAAAGTTCAAATTTTAAGATGCCTTTGAAAAATCATGGTAGTGTTACACAGTTCTGAGGTTTCAGGAGATACATGTGTATACATAGTTTAATCGTGTCTTGTTACTTGGCTTTTACAACCAATTTATATTTAAAAAAATCATCTTCTAACTCAAGAGCATCCTTTCAAACAAAAATCTTGAGATAATGATGGGACAAGTGCAAGGTGAAAATCTGACTGCTCTCTGTTAGGACAATCTTTGTTAAAGCAGTAAACTTGCCTCAGTCTTTGTGGCTGATTTGAGCTATTGTGCCCACTTTGGGAGGGGGTTTCTCAAGGAAACAGAAGCCCTGGAGGACTACACAGCACCTTCTGGGTCCAAACTTGAATCAGGATATGTCAGGAAATCCCCACACTGTGATTACTGAAACCAAGAAACAATAGTGATTTCTCAGTGGTTTTAACGAGGAGTCCCACCAAGCAGCACCATGCTGAAAAGAGGAGTGGTAATTAACTGATACATCTGCACAGTATAGGACAGCACCTACTCAGATTGAGTCCATTCCATGAAAATACCAAGACCTTGTTCAATGGTGAATACAATGAACATCTGCTTTGTTTTTCCTCTCCCTCAGTGTCATATCACAGGAAAGCTGTTTCTCCACTCACACTTCCGTGGCAGGCTGGTATTCCCACATATGCAGCACCATAAGATCTATTCAGCAAACCAGTTTGTATCCAGCACATGATCCAATGGCAAGTGAACCTCCTTTAACTTGCAGACCAGGTCATCACCTTCTTATGTGAGCACAGTTACTTGAAATATTTCACATCATAGCAAGGTTGTAAGATCTTATAGATAAGTATTAAGCAAATAATTAAAACAAAATCAAAATAGAACAAATTTTTGGCTACCAGCTGAAAAGTATTGATATGTGATTTAATTTAAAAGTGATCAATCTCATGGAAGACTTTAAGTGGACATGTCTGGAAAGTTTAAACCTTTTGGTGTTCTGTACAGCCTATGAAATAGAGAAGCAGAACTTTTTGCTTGCTTATAATTAAAAGGTATTTCATGTTCATCTCCTTGTTGTGTTGATCTGCATAATTACAATATCAAAAGTGAACTATGCTTGCTTGCTTTCCTTCCCCTGATTTTAACATCTTGATAGCACTTTAAGAAAAATTAAATATTCTGATGTGGATGACTTGGGATAAGCTTGGCCAACGAAGAAATTATGAAGAAATTCTACTATACAGGTTACTTAGCACTGGGACAGATTGCCCAGAGCTTATGGAGTCCCCCTTACTGGAGCTATTCAAGAACTATCAGGATGTAATCCTGTGCCATGTGCTTAGGGATGACCCTGCTTGAGCAGGGAGGTTGGACTAGGTGACCCACTGGTCCCTCCTAATGTGACCCATTCTGTGACACAGTAGTGTTCAAACTGGTTTCATAGGGAAAAAAAAAAAGTTTATCTGTTTTGTGTGGTCATAGGTACAAGGACATGTGGAGTTCACAATAATTTTCCACTATGCTGTGCACCCTCCCTAAAAGCCCACTGGTCCATCCTAATGTGACCCATTCTGTGATACAGTAGTGTTCAAACTAGTTTTATAGGGAAAAAAAGAGTTTATATATTTTGTGTGGTCATAGGTACAAGGACATGTGGAGTTCACAATAATTTTCCACTATGCTGTGCACCCTCCCCAAAATCTATATTCATTGCTGTTCTCAAATATCACACATGCTAAAAGTGTACCTTCAAAGTACATTAAGGATAAACCTGGTCTGCATCTGGAAGGCTGTCATCACTATGTATTGGTGTTGAACTGTAGTTCTCTGATAGAGAGAGGGCTCCAGGTGACGTTTATTCATGAGCTTCTCCACCCCTGCAAGTCCTACCTGCTCTTCTGCTGTGTTTTGATTTTACCCCTTAACATTTGTCTTGTAGGGTCTTTATCTGACTGGTGCTTTTTGCTCAGTCTCAAACTAGGAAAAGTGACCCATAGGTATGTAGAGGAAGATAATTTATTAGCAGTGTTCCTAAAACAGTTGTCTTAGACTCACAGATATCAGTGCTTAAGTTTCATTAAATTGAATTTCTTGTTATTTGGAAAATCCTATTTGGCAAGTTGCTGATGCTTACTATTTCAGTAACTTACAGCTTTTTGAGAAGACAGCTGGGTTAATACATTATTGAATATTTTTAGAATCCTTTAATGCTGAGTTCACAGGATTCTCCTAGTGAAGTAGACTTAAAAGCTGAGAAGTTTTTGAAGGGAGTTTTACTTTGAAGTTTCTAAGGGTTGCTTCAGTTCTAGTGCCAGTAAAGCTTAGAACATGTTCTGAAAGGCCATAAATAGCAGCAGTAGAACAATGGGTTTAATTTGGCAAGGCTTATCGATGGGAAGGCAAAGGAGGCCACAGCTTACAGTGGGTACAAATCTGTGCTTTGGTTTTACAGAACTGGGTACAAATGACGCTTTTAGGGATAATTTTTCACTGAAATAGCATGATACCATGACTCAAATTTCTCTTGCGTATTAGGAGAAAAAAAAAATTAAAAATGGTGGTCTTCCAGATGTATTCACTTGCATTTAAGATACATGAGAGAACTTCTGCCTGTGTTAGGATAAATATTCGTGACATTAGAAGCCTTCTTTAGTCTTTCTCCAGAATCAGGTCATGTCATTTTCAACTAAGTGTCTTTTTTTAAAAGGTAATAAACTCAAATCAGGTTTTGCTTTTATTTTCTTTTATATTTTATTGTTTTTTAATTTTATTTTTATGTCTATTATTTTATTACATTATTTTTATGTTGTTATATTATTTCTGGGTTTTCCCCCATTTTTTGTAGGTAAATGATATCTCCATCATGTCTGCTATCATGGCTTGTAGTTTGCCTTCTTCCAGGTTGCTCCAGAGCTGTCAAAAATAACATCAGAAATTGTCACTGAGGAATACTGTCTTATTAAATTGATCAGTGTAAGCCAGTAACAAGAAGACAAGCACTGAAATTCTCTCTCTATTTAAATATTTCTCAAACAGTTAAATATCCAACAGAAGCAAAAAACACTGAGTATAAATGAAATGAAAGGGCTCACACAGTCTGTATTTACATCCCAGAGGCGTAGATGGCCACTGCTTGGTTCTCGGCTCATTTATTTTTCTTCCAGGTTATGGGAATATTTTTCCATACCAGGAGATGAGCTCCTATAGGAAAAGGTTGTTGGAAATGGAAAGCAATTCAGTGAGATTTGTCAGCTATTTATGCTCTTTAAGCCAAAACAAGCCACACGTTTATTTTGCGGAACCAGAGAAGAAAGGAGTTGATGAATTATGGGCTGGCCTCGTGCAGGAGGATTAAACATTGGCACTAATTAATGGCCAGTTAGCAGAGCACCATCTTGATCTCAGTGGTGGTCAACTGGATGGGGGCCATAAATCCAGACTGCAAACGGGAGCAGCCTCAAGGTTCTTCATTCCAGCTAAGTGGGATAGTGGCCCTCAGCTGCTGGGACAGTGTTTAATAGGTCAGAGTTTGGGATTTGCAGATCTATTCCATTCCTGCTGGCTGTGCAGCTGCTTGGCACTGCACTTGGTACTGGCTGATAATTGTTCTAGAGCTTCAGTAGGTTTTAACTGTGCTCTGTTTTCCCCTTGCAGGCTTTTGGCCAGTCCTTCTCTGTTCACCGCAAAGTGGCCGAAGATGGCGAAACGCGGGAAGAGACTCTTCTCCAGGAGTCTGCATCAAAGGAAGCCTACTACCTGGGCAAGATTTTGGAGATGCAGAACGAGCTCAAGCAGAGCAGGGCTGTGGTCACCAACGTTCAGGCAGAGAATGAGAGGCTCACTGCTATTGTCCAAGACTTGAAAGAGGTAAATGGGGCTGAATTTCTTTAGGGTATCATGGATAACATTGCTCTGAGTAAACAAAATATTACAGGAAATTAAAATGCTCACCTCCCAGTCTGTGATATTCCCAGAAACCACGTGGCCTGAGAAGTCTACAATTTAGAAAGAAGAAAAGACAACACCTTAAAAGTATAATAAAACCCAGCTGAAGAAGCTGTAATTCCTAAGCACCCTGAGAAAAGACAAGTTTTGCTGTTTTTAAACTACACCACCACCTTAAAAGTATAATAAAACCCAGCTGAAGAAGCTGTAATTCCTAAGCACCCTTAGCATTTTGCATTGTATCTTGCAGTACTGAATTTTACATAAACATATTTTATGCACTCTTCTGATATTCATGCATCTCTTCTCTTTCTCAGCATTTACATAATTTCTCAGGTATTATGGACTGCCTAGAATTAAATGAAGCTTTTGCTGGTTTTCTTCTACTGTAAAGCAAAATGAAAATGCATGCTCATGTTTAGAAAATGGGTAACAGTAAGGAAGTCAGATGTAGTTACTGACCATATGAGACATTGAATAATTTTTATGGAGAATTGATATTTCATAACTTGCCATTTTTCCTATTGGAATCTGGAAATTATGGAATGCAGCAGAACAACTACATGCAGGGGAAGGCAGCACTTGGAAATGAGCCCACACCTTGCCTGCATTCCCTGGGAATGCTTGGACATAGGGATTCTCCCCACTGTCCAGCTGCTGAAGGAGATATTTCCTATGTGGTTCTGGAAAGTGATTACTTAATGTGTTAATTCGTTAATATTAATGGTTACCATGTGTTGATGTGTTCGCGAGTCCCAGGATGAGGGAAGAGATGAATCTGACTCCATATTTCAGAAGGCTGATTTATTATGTTATGATATTATGTTACATTAAAAATATAACACAGCTGTACTGGGATTGATCATTAAGTCAATACAATTCACATGGAACAAATCAAAGATGCACCTGCCACATTCCAAAGCAGCAGATAATTATTGTTTGCATTTCTTTTCTAAGGCTTCTCAGCTTCTCTGGTGAAGGGATTTTTTCATAAAATATCACAGTGACGACCATGTTTTCTGTAGCTGGATGGAATAGCACCTTTTAGCCTACAGAAAGCCTTTGGAACAGGGAGGGTATCCCTGGAACTGAGGCCTTTAATCCCATTGAACGTTTTTACTGTACTGCACTTGCCCATAATACAGATCAGGTTTCAGGAAGTACACACATGTCAGTTGTTCACATATTCCAATTAAAATATGTGATTATAATTGCTGTTGCAGTTACAAAAGAAAATCAAATCTATTTTTAATTATTTTTTATCTACTTGTCCTAAAATCCTATCCTAAAATCTTCTTGGTGGCAAACGACCAGCTGCTGACAGCCCTACCTGTTTGGTTTGGCTCACAGGTGCTGATGACTTGGAGTTCAGACACAAATGAACAACCAAGTTAGAAAAAATGCACATTTGTCTTTGTACTCCATTCTTTTCCTCTGGGACTCCTTCAAATGCAAATCTCCCTTCCATTTTCTATCATGATTATTGATCTGTAGTTTGTTCAGGAGGCAGTTTCAGTACCTGTCCTCCCTGGAATATTGATTGTCCTTGTTTCCTTGGTGATAATAGTAACTCCTAGTGTGAAGCCAGCTGCAATTATTTCCTGCCCTAATGCTAAATAAAATCACGCTATAGTAGTTAATTAAAGTGCAATGAAGGAATTTACTTGAATAAAAATAAGGCTGATAAACTGATTATTATTACTAAGATGATGTTGTACCCCAAGTACCAAGTCCTTGACTAGGTGGAACTTTCATTTTGTGTTACTACAATCAATACACAAAGCATAAATGGAATTAGTGCAGTCAGTTGATTACACCACACGCTATTATGATTAATTACTTGAATAATAATAATAAGAGATAGGGGGTGATTGTCACCTACTTCATGCTCTGGGTGATCTTTTCACACTGAATTACGCTGGTATTTCACCTTGTGCACAGAGGAGTCTCACTTGTGCCCAGCCTGGTATCCCTTGGTCCTATGGCAGTGATATCCAAGTGCCTGCTGAAAGGACATGACCTTCTCTAAGTGTTCATTAATTTGTCTGCTTGGTTCTGCCTCCTGCAAGCAGGGAAAAGCAGACTAAACTTACTCCAAATCTTGACAGCCACAAAGGTGAGGAAAAAAAGTATGAAGTGTCTGTTTTGGGGTAAAGCCAGAGTTAGGTGCTGCTGTGTGTGGATTGCTACAGTGAGGAAGCAATCTGTCTATTTAGGCAGTAAATCTGGAAATCTAATTAGAGAAAAAAATGAAAGAAAAAAATGACATTTGTAAGTGGGCCTCTGTACTGAGCGATGCAAAGATAGATGGGTAGATTCTGGATATAAGTTACCTGATTGTATCCTGTCTTTTCCTCTCCCTGCCCTTTACCTCTTCCCCTCAAGAAAAACATGCTTTATGGCTGTTTTTTAGTCCTTAATAAGATATTTTATAAACTAAACAAACAAGCAAAAAATAATTCCTTTCACCTTCAGTCTTAATATAAAGGTTTGAATAACTGCTGTGTGGTTCTGGGGAATAGTGGTTTTGCATGGATGACACAAATGTATGGTAGTTTCTCCTCGCACTCATCCACTTAGGATACTGAAGACTAATAGGTGGGTTTTCAAAAAATGACCCCTGTTATTGGTATCACACTGCTAAATAATAAACTCAGTGCTTCTCCACTCTCCAGCCTGTCATGGGAGTTATCTGATGAATTCTTTGTGCTCTCTGAATTTGCACAGAAATCCATAGTCCTATGAATGTTTATGAGCATTTTCTGAACCATCAGAGTACACTCCCGTGAATGCTGATGGCTTTTAGCAATCCTGGGAATTCCATAGCCCCGGAGTTTAAAAATTCATACATTTTCGCAAGTATCTGCCTTACAGTCACAGCTGATGTCTGCAGGGCAGCTTGACCTGGATCTCCCTTGCTATAAAAGGGAATGTATCAGGCTCAGGTCTCTGGAGAATTATGCACCTCAGACTGCAAAAACAAACAAACTGATTTCACTACTCATATCTTGGAAAAGATGTTTTCTGAGAATTTCATCACGTGCTTCACCCTGATGGGCATTAATGAACCAGGAATCTCTGAACATAGATAGCTTTCTACTTCATGTTAAAATGATTAAAGGAGTGAAACACCACCAGCTTTATTTTTGATGTAATAAAAATCCCTAGAGCGTTGGATAGGAATCTTATTAACTATCACCTAACTAAATAAAACATACATTTTGAAAAGCTGGTAGATTTTTTTTTCTCCCACCAATACCTCAGATAGGGAATGTAGGCTGTTTAATTTGAACCAAAACTATACAGATTTTAAAACGGAGACCACAGAGATTATATTTTAGGACTCAGAGACTAGACTTACAAAATCTGTATGTTAGGGATCACACAATTTTTGGTGGTGGCCTCTCTGTATGGAGAGATCATTATGGTTATTAGATCATATAACCTCCTTTAACAGTGTATCAATTGCCCTCATTTATTATAAATATTTTTTAAATGTTTGTCTTTAAAAAACCATCTTTTTAAAAGACAATCTTTCATCCTTTTCTAATTTTCTGGAATCTGTTTTTTACCCATTTAAAAGCACTGTTCACTTACTTGGGAGATGAGTAACTTTTTCTCATTTGTGCCAGTGAGAAAATCTCTTCTGATGATAACCATAAGTATTTTATTTGTGTATAGAGATGCAATCACTACCTTGAGAAGCTGATAATTGGCAGAGGTGGTTATGAAAGCCCAGCTCAGAAACTGGAGAAAGTTTTCCATGCCCACAGACGGGAAATCTCCATATAGAGGTGATGTCTGTATATACTCCTCCATCAAGGGAAGGCTGACTGCCTTGGAGCTGGGCATCTGACCCAAAACAGGAGGCAGCTGGAGGGGAAAGAGAATGAGGCAAGGATTGAAGCAGGTGACAGTATAGAAAATGGAGATGAGTGATGGTACAATTCAAGGTTTGTAGGTGTTACGAGACCAGGCTGATGAGTTGTTTGCGGTGGGTGGGTGAATGTCTTGTGTCTGAAGAGGCAGGCAGGTATGGATCAGCTCTTTCTTCCCATTAAGAATAGTGAGAAGGAGAATACCAGGCAGAAAAGGGTTAAATTTCAAGGCTCTCTACTAAAAGGCCACTGCAGCAGCTGTGGGGATTGCACAAAGAAATGGGCACCTGGGTACCTGCAGCCCACGAGATAAGGAATGAACAGGGGGGTTTATGTGATGGAAGTATTAATGGGCCATGGAAACAGCACACACCTGGGTTTCTGGAAGGCAAAAACAGGAAAGAGGGCAGTGGAAGAGTGGGTGGAGAGAAAAATAGAAATTTGTGATATATTATTTGCTGAAAGCAGGTAAAAAAAAAAATATCTAAGGTGAAATTGGGCTGCCTTGCTGCCCTTGAAATCAATGGCCAAAAAATTATTTGCTTCAGCAATACAAACATCTTGTACTTCATGCAAATTAAAAAATGCGTAAACATGGTAGCCTGGATTTTTTTGAGGGGAACTAGTGTTTGAAAACAGAAAAAATTTACAGTCATTGTCTTCAAGCTGGCTTTCATCTAAAAAGTTATATATAAGAACTGGACATTCTATAATAAACATGGCTTAAATCAAAATTTCTTGTTTCCTATTTAGAAATTATATTTTTTTCAATCTGAAAAATTAGGGTTTTTTCTCTTTTACAATTTTGAGTAAAACCTAAAACCTTTAAAGGTGAACACCTGTAGTCAAAACCCTGTCATGGTGTAACCAGGGCAAACACACCCATTTCAGATTCTTGTTCTGCTGCTTTGGGTTTAGATTTGGGTATATAATGCATCCTTTATAATGTAGGTTGTCCTTAGGTCCTTTGTACATTCAGTTGTCATCTACTGCTGGAAGCTTCTGCAGACATTACATCCTTCAATTTCTACTTTTTGTAAAATTTTCTGTCCATCTAAGGGTCTGACTTGGCCTGAGATCTGTCACCACCCTGTTTCTGCATGTAGGGCACTGTTGTAGGAGCTACGGGGGTCTTCCAAGGAGAGGTTTCTCAGCTGGCCACCTCACCGAGTGAAGTCCTTTCACTCTCTGGTGCTGTGACTGTGGCGAGGTTTGGGGCTCCAGTTTGTTCTCTGTCGTAGGATTTGTCAATCTACTTCTTTCTCTGAAGGAGGTGCCCTAGCAGTTGGCTGGCAGGCTCTTTGTTCCTGCAGATGAAGCTGTTCCACATTGTTGGGAACAATGGTGGTGTTTTGTGGGACTGAGCCAGCTGATGAGAATGACTGTAGCCTAAAGACTAAACCACTCAGATGGGAACAAGTTCTAGTCCCTATTTCAATTAATGTTAGAGAAGAAATTCATAAATATTAATTGGGTCAGAGGGCAGAACCCCAGCCTCTCCTGTGAGAGGTGGCAGCCCTCAGCCAAGGCTGTCTCCATCCCTCAGGGAATGGGGAACGTGGTCTGCGGCCTGGCTCTCCCACAGCGGGTGCCCTAGCTACTGAGCTCTTGGAGGGAGGCAACTCAGGGACCACGTGAGGTGACTTTACCAACTCTGCTTTGAAAAAAGGACAGAAAAGCTAAGTCTGGGAAGGAATCACTGCTAGGAATGATGTACTGTAGGAAGCACCTTTTAGTTGCTTGGCTGTAGTGACAAAGCTGGTGAACTCTCTTCACTTTTGTTTGCTTGCTTTTCTAGCAGCAATCTAATTTCCTTCATGCATAGAACAGGGAGCCTGTGATTGTGCTCTGGTCTGGTGCTTACCCCAGACAGTGAAGTGATTTAAGTGACTGCAGTGTTGACTCTGACCATGCATGAGATCCTTACATTATTTCATCTACTCCCTTGTGGTTTTGTCCCATGCTTTCCAGTGTCTGCATCCACAGCCTTATCCTACTCAACCTACTCCAGAGTGGAAGTTTGCTTTGGCATCTACACCAGTTAAAGAAAGCTTGCTTTATAAATGTTTATCTAATAAACATTTATATATGATAAACTTATCTAATCTGTTTGCTGATATTAAGGTGGCACTGGCAGTAAGGGCCTTGTATTGTGACCTGGACAAGGGGATCAAGTGCACCCTCAGACGGCTTGTGGACAACACCAAGTTGGGCAAAAATGTTGGAGGGAAGAAAGGCTTTGGAGAGTGATCTTGACCGGCTGGGTTGGTGGGCTAAGGACAACAGAATGAGGTTCAATGGGGCAAAGTCCTGTACTTGGGCCACAACAACCCCATGCATCACCACAGTCTTGGAAGACAGTGGCAGGAAAGCTGCCTGGTGGAAAAGGACCTGCGTGTGCTGGTTGACAACAGCTGAACAAAAACCAGCTGTGTCCAAATGGTCAAGAAGGCCAATGGCACCTGGCCTGTATCAGCAATAGTGTGGCCAGCAGGAGCAGGGCAGTGATTGTTCCCTGGTACTCAGCACTTGTGAGGCCACACCTCGATTACTGTGTCCAGTTTTGTGGCATGAAAGACATGAGAAGAAGGACATTGAGGTGCTGGAGCAAGTCCAGAGAAGGGCAATGGATCTGATAAAGGGTCTGGAACCCAAGTCATCTGAGGAGCAGCTGAGGAAGCTGGGGGTATTTAGTGTGGATAAAAGGGGTCTCTTTATCACTCTTTTCAACTTCCTGAAAGGAAGTTGTAGCAAGGGGGGGATTGATCTCTTCTCCTAAGTAACAAGCAGTAGGACAAGGAAACGGCTGGGGACTTTAGATTGAATACTAAGAAAAATTTTCTTTACCACAAGAGTGCTCAAGCATTGGAACAGGCTGCCCAGGGAGGTGGTGGAGTCACGAACCCTGGTGGCATTTTAAAGACGCATAGATGTGTTGTTTGTGGATGTGGTTTAATGGTGCACTGGCCATGCTGGGTTAATGGTTGGACTTGATGATCTCAGAGGTATTTTCTAAACGGAATGATTGTATGATTTTTAGAGGGAGAATAATTAAGAAAATATGCTGAAGTATTTAACATGGACATTGTTAATGGTGTTTTGATCCTAATGGACCTTAATGCAAGCACTGCTTTTTGAAAAGAAGCTGCAGGAGTGAGATGGAGTGAGCTCTAGGGCTGCTACAGCAGCCTATGGACGTGACTGAGGGGTGGGTGTCAGATGTCTGAGAAACAAAGTGGAGCTGGGTGTGATAGAGAGATGGCAGAACTGCTCCTCCTGTCAGGAGAATGCTCACATCTCAATGTAGGGCATTTTCAGCATAATCAGTAGAGCTGACAATATTTACATTCCTTTGTTTTGGAAGTTACTGTCAACTGGTTAAACCCAGCTCTAAATTAGGCTTATAATGTGTGTTATTTTGCCCATTGAGAGGGGTTTTTATTTTCTCTCTCCTGTGTTTAGAAAAGCCTGACATAGGGAGATTCTTTGCTCATAGTGTTAAGTGATGTTTTTGCCTTAAGAGGCTGAAAAATTTGCTAAAAATGTATTGTTTCCATCTGCTTTCAGGAAAAATTTCAGATGGAGCTTAGTCCGAAAGCTTGTTAAATGGTTTCCTCTGCTCTGTACATGTGCTTTCCCTGTTCACAGGACTTCTGAAAAGAAACAAAATAATTTTCCTTGTCTTGGAGATAAAAAATACAGCAAGCTGTGATTTGTAATCCTACCAAATCTCTCTTCATGCTGTGAAATTAATGGGTATACTAATAGACTGATGCTGTCTCTCTGTGAGAGAAAGAGCTTTGAGTATAGCCAGCAAGACCACTGTTGACTGCTTCTGAGTGTTCCTATTAAAGACCAAGATTTAATTACAGATCTGCCATTCAGCTCAGTCTTCTGACTTAGTTACCACCAAATGCTTTCTTTGGCTTCTTGCTTCACAATTTGGCTGACAAACCACTCAGGTGAAACCCAAGGTGGCTATGGTAAGATTCACCTTTCTGTTTCCTGAAATGTGGTGTATGATCCTAAATTGCTATAATCACTCATAAGATGGTTGTGTTTCCAAGTTCATACTCCTCATAAGCACCAACTGTAATTGAATAGGAAGGTCAAGAGTTCAAGATAAATACCTTTTGTTGTGGCACTGTTTGCTTAGGGTAACCAGCTTGTTGTTTTGCTGCTCTTATCCTCAAATATACTTGCAAGCCACCAAAAGCATCTTTGAGTGGTTGTGTTTCCAGTTAATGAGCCCGAACAAGGATTTTGGATACAAATTTGGGATTTGACACATTCATGACACTGTTTTCTTTGGCAAGGCTCAGGCATTTAGCTCCGCTGGGAATAGCAGAGTCAAACAATGGACACTAGGGAGGTCAAAAAAAGGCCAAGTGGGATAATGGAGCATAACCAAGGGACTGTTGCATAAATACAGAGTGCCTTATTAAAAACACTCAAATTCCCAGCTCCTTCTTTCAGAAAAGGGGCCTCAAATAGAAAATGAAAGAGGGTGCACTTTCAGCTGCCCTTGGTAATCTTTGGGCAGTAATTAATCAAATCGGGATCTGGCAGTGCTGGGTCTTATATAAGTTCTTTGAAAGAATGACCCCTTATTTGTGCCCTGGTGGTGTTTCCAAGCCCTTTGTGTCCCCCTTTGTGCAGGGTGTTGAGTGAGCACGTGCTGAGAGGACAGCTCTGGAAGCCAGAGGTGTTACATGGATTTAAAGAAGAGTGAGGTACATTTCCTGGAGGATTGGGCCATCAGTACTGCTGCCACCTTAAGATCCAGTCCCAGTGCCCAGGTGTGGTAGGGGATACCAGGGAAAGTATCTTCATATGATATCCCTGTTTCCCAGGTATCACACACCAGTGGCTGCTTGGATATTGGACTAGGAGCTCTCTGAACTTGTCAAAATATTATTTTGTTTTTCCTTGTAGCCTTTACATTTTTAAAATGTGTAACTTTTCTGCCTTGCTTTTGTTTCTAGATGAGGAAGCCCTCTTAAGAACTTGTGCTGACTCATTCTTTTCAGTAATAATTTGCTGGTTAAAAATAACTTGAGCTTTTGTCTATTCAAGTGGTGTGGACTAAGATTGTTTTTGGCATTGCTGGGATTAGCTACATTGCCAGTTTTTACAGAATCCTTGCAATGTGATCTGGACTCTCAGGAGCAAGAGCTCAGGAGCTGTGTTAACTTGTACCTTGTGACTTTATTCATTAGCCCAGGATTAAGTGAGAAAGGAAAAATACCCTCGGTGCCAGACTTTCTGAAACTTGAGTCCAAAAGCTTAAGCAACCTTCCAGATAAAGTAAAGGCGTAAGGAAAAGGAGAAATTTTTGCTGGAAGTCCTCACTGCCTGAGTGCATAAGCAAATAGGGCATAAACTGTGATGACATGTGTCACTGATAAAGAATACTAAACAACAAATGAAGGTAAGTTTGTTGCCCCTATTCTAATTAGTTTGATTTGTTTTTAATTAATATCCTGAGCAGTTTTCAGTTAAAAAAAATATAGTTAAAGCTTCCCTAAGAGACTTCTTCCCAGTCATTCAGTGTTAGAGTATGCCTGGCAATTGTTGAGTGCCTTCAGTACTCATTGGGATCTCATTGGGATTACAGAACAGCAATCTGGATGTATTCCCAGCCATCAGTACACAAGTGGTGTGGTCACACTTCTCTCCTGGGAAACCACACATGCACTGTAACCTTGCATGATTGTACCTTCTGTTGTTGATTTTCTCCTGTTCCCTGCATATGGATGCATCACTGCCTGTTTTCCTTCCTCCTGAACATTTTTGCTCATTTTTAAGCAGTACAGAAAGGATGGCACTGACTGGTCATTGGTTCAGAGATGAGATCCACCAAACAAAGCTGAAAAACCCAATGATCTCTGCTGGAGCTATGATTAGTTACTTGGACTTTAGGGAAACTCATGGGTGCTAATCCTATGTGAACAATAATTACCAGCCAAGGTCCTCAAGCTTCAACATCTGCTCTTATTTGTTTAAAACCCATGTTTATTTTCAGTCTATTTTTCTTTTCTTGTCTTTTAATCAATACTGATTTATTTGTAAATGTTTGTCCTGGGATTTTAGTAGGTAATTTTGGGAAATAGGATTTACCTTTTCCTGGGGATATATCTTGGCTGCCAGGACATGGAGCATTGCCTGTGGCCTGACCCCAGAAGTGCATGATTTGTGAAGGTGCCATCAGAGTGAGATGGAGCAAAACACATCTAAATTATGCCTTTAGATTGTAAGTGACTACTAATGTGACTTTGGGCAAAAATCCTGCACCAACAAAAAGAAACCATGTAGACTCAAAACCTATGAAACCCTGAAAAATACGAGGAAAGTCAGCATCTTTGGGGTTTATATTTTTGTGCTCTTTATGCTGGTATTTTCTCATTTGATTCATTCAGAGTACATCTTACAAAACTGAAATCTGTTCTGTTTGGCAGCCTGAGGCCATCCTTAAATGTGGTCCTCTGTGGGGCAGGTTCTTCTCTTCAGTTCTGCACTTTTGCCTCCAAATCTCAAACTCATTACCAGTTTTTCATTGGTATGAAATCATTAATAAATTCTTGGCTCCCATCATCTGTACTAATTGTGCTTTCTACAATAAACTCTGTTCTCAAGGGGAAAATTTATAAGAGGAAGGTGACAGAAGGGTGAACAGCAAGAGCCTCAAATATGCCACCTCTTTTTCTCCCTTTGCCCTTATTACAATATATGACACAAGCTGGTTATTTTTAGTTATTCTCAACAGTCAGTGCCAGTCAGCATCCAGGAGGTGGGCAGCAAGTCAGGCAGAGGTCAGACAGTGTTATCACCCTTTCATTGTAATGGTGAAATCCACTCTTAAGCTTCAGGATTGAGAGAAATGCATTTTTGCTGGCAAATGTTTTAGATGTGTACGTGCAGATGCTCATACATAATCAGAGCTTGTCTGCTTCTATGATGTTATTGTTAAAAAAATCCCCATCAAATAGGTAGGACTAGATATGAATGCAATTTTTGCCTTCACTGCTCTTTCATTCTGCCTGTGTGGCTTTTCCTCTCCTCCTGAAGCACAGTGTGTTGGCTCTTTCAGCTAAATGTGCCTTGAAGGCATCATCGTAGAGCTGTGATTTTCCACTTCGGTGAAACGTCGGGCTGTCTGCTCTGACACTCGCTGTGAACTCTGCCTGAAGAGTGGCTGTGGTGTTAGTGTCAGCTCAGAGTGAGGTGGGTTAAAAATGGGTCATTTCCCACCGGTCCTGCACACCTAGTCACGAAAAGGGCATCCAGAGGCAACGCTCTTCTTCACTAGTACACGCTGTGAGGTTTGGCTCATGATACAGGGGTTTTTGCACTTGTTTCTCGGGGTCCCTTGTGTCTTGTTTTCCCAAGGGAAGTGGCAGCACAACAGCAATGAGAAGATAGAGGGTTCTGCTTCTTTGCTTAGTTGCTGGATGTGATGAAAGTGGCAAGGGCAAAATTCTGGGTCAGTGTGGAGGAAGGAATGTGTTTCTTTCACAAGCAGCTTCTCTTACGCACCGTGACTATCCGCCCTTCCCAGATGAGGCACACGGAGACACATGAGAAAAGCAGGGAAGAAAGAGTAAAAAATTCAAGAAATAGGTATGGATGGGGGTTGGTTGTGAAATAAATGGGAATATATTAAAGGGAAAACTTGATATTTTGGTTTATATCAAATCACTCTGCTGGTGTGCTCATTCTGTTGGAGTGCTCCACAAATGTGAGAAGAAAACTACATCCTTGGTTTGTTATCCAAGACAGAAATGCAGTGAGGAAGAAGCACTGAATCTGCAACCCCTTTGCAAGATGTTCATAGGCATGTTGTAGAGCTGGAGCTCACCTTATTTTGGCAGCAATTCTCATTGCCATTTTACTGCACAATAAGTTGCTAAGCAGATAAGACATAGCTAGAAATGTAGATTTATATGATTGGTGGGTTCTTGATATTAATTTTATTGAAGATCTTTGAATCATTATCAGAATATTTGAGTTTTGGAGGGTAGGATGTACGGCTGTTTTTTATGCAACTTGGTTTACCAGTGCTCTGTAAATGATTTGAAGTCAGCCCCTTGACAGCTTTCATGTATTCTTTTTGCATTTTTGTTTTTATCTATTGTAAATACTTTTTAAAAGCAAATTATGAGTTTTGTATTGCCTCTTGTCTTGGCCTCTAGAATTTGACTTACTCTTTCTTCCTCTTAACCTACCAAATTTCTTCCAAACAAATCTATTGTGAGATGAAACTTTATGGCAGTCTCATAACTGCCATAATTATGTTTTAAAATAAATCACTTTATTGGCTATAAGTGAAATTTAATCTGAAATTTCTAATAGAATTTAAAACCACTTCTGTATTTTTAGTCCACTTGAAATTATATTAACATTTTAAAAGGAAAGAAGTAATGACTGTACATGTTTTGAAGTTCAAAAAGTGAAAAATTTTAGAGTATTAGAAAGGAAAAATAAAACTAGGTGAGTCTTTAAACGTAAAATGAGAACTGCACAGCCTTGGTGATGTTTCTGTTTGAGAAAACCTCCACCTTTTAGCATGTTATCAAGAGTAATGAACTCTTATTTTGTGGTCAGCTCTAACACAGGGCAGCTGCACCACCTGCCTTGTGCTGAGTTCAGGCTGTGGATTGCCTGGGTGACCTAAGGACCAGTTTTCAGGAATTCAGTGCATGCTATTACCCAGCTTCTCACTCCAGCTATTAGAAAGGCAAGGGAAATCAACCATCAGCTCAGCTTCAGCAACATTTACGTAAATTAATCATTCTTTCACCATATACATTGGGGAATCATATTTCCTTTTCATACCCACTAATTGCATGTTGCAAAGTGAAATGCTGAGTTACCCTACCACAGTCTGTATTTTTGTTCTTAGCTGCATTCAGAAATATCAGAAATTATACTGGTTCTTTGCACAGTCAGAACAACTGCTACAGCCTCTGTAACTCTGTGTCTCGAGGCAAAAAGATACATGATCACCTATTTTTAAGACAGGATAGCTAGAAAAAAGTGTTGGGTTTTGACTGCAACTGGAAGCTCTTTGCTTTCCAGTTGCAAGGTTGCAAATATATTGGGGATTGTTTTCATCCCTGTTGTCATTTCATTAAAAATCTTGGCAATAACTCAGAGTGAACTGGAGAGGTAATCTTTCTTTCTGTCAAGAAGCAAATGCAAAGTCTGGTTTATCATTCTGTTTTTCATATCATATTGCACTGACCTCTTCCTCAGGGGTTGTAAGCAATTCCAGGACATTAAAACCAAAATAGGCTGGTTTCTTCTTTGTTACATGCCCCTGCTTAAGGATATTTAGCCATGACTATTTCTTTTCTGTCCAACACTGCAGCAAAACTTATAAGCTACACCATCTTGCAATACTTGTTTTATTGCTGAAACCTAAAACCACAGTCAGTTTTTGTAACATGTGTTTAAGCATTTTTCTTTAACAGTTTTGGGTTTTTTTAATGCTGAGTTTTATAAGGGAATCATTTCTCTTAGTTGTGCCTTGTAATAGTGGAGGGAGCTCCAAGCATCATTCCCATCTGAGGGCTGGAAGATCATGTTATTCTAAATCTAGTGCTACAGCTTAAAAACAGTTCAGGACCTATAAAGGTGTAATTCAATGGGATGGTAAAATGGGTTGTGAAAACAACAGTAAAGTAAAATACACAGATGTCACTTCCTCCACTGAAGCACATAATTCAGGGTCTGTTGGGGTGAGGAGCCATGTGCCTTCTCCTCTTCTGGCTTTCTCTTTCCATGTCCTGTCTGTAATCTTTTAGAGATTTTCATTATTTCAGCATGATTGGGGTTAACTTCTAAACATGATTTATTGCTGCTTTCTCTCATGAATACAGAGATGGAACCTGGTTTTTTTCAGCTGGATATTCTCCAGCTAGAAGCAAATTCTTGCTGTAATTTTCAGTTTATCATGTGGGGGTTTATTGCACAGCCTTGATAGCCTATTATTGTTCCATCAAGAGTGAGGAAAATTAATTTGGTCTGAGAGAGGTTGTATATGAAGTAGACATTTTGATTTTGGTTTTAGGAAGCACTTTCTTGTTCTATGGAAGATAGACTTTAAAAAAAATTAGCATTTTTCTTAGAAGGTTAACTACTTTTCATTTAGAAAATACCAATAAGCACTGAAGCAGTAATTTGACCCATCAGCAGAGTGCATGTGTAATATGAAGTGTCTCTCACCCTCACCCTTCCTGCTGTGCTGCAGCTCCTGCTGCTGTGTGTGGTGTTCATGCATTTGGCCAGCTGAACAGCAAGTCCACTGCAGTACCACCATCTAGAACTTGTACATACCTTGGAGAGAGAAGCTTTGCTGAAAGATAAAAATGTAACTTCTTTCAAGAACTTCTGGGGCTAGATAAAGAATAAACAAATTCATTTAATAGCTGTGATAGTTTTCCCAAGGTGAACATTTTCTCTGTACTTACCTACTTAGTTTTTCTCAAAAGAGGCCTCAAACTGCCTTTAAAGCAAATTGTTCATCACATATTGTCACACGGTCCAAGCCATGTCTCACCCTTTAGATCCAGCCAGATTGAAGATGTAGCTGTCCTGTGAGGTTTACCTGTGATGGTGGAGGTGTGGCTGGGTGTGCTGAGCTCCCTTGTGCATGGCTGAGCTTTCAGAGGGCACTGATTACAAGAAAAGTGGTGCTAGCAGAGGTTTCCTGTGCTGTTGAGTGCCTGGCTGGCAGCACATGGGGCTTATTTGAAGGGAATTTTTCTTCCAGAGGAGATGGGTGGATTTCCTGTGGCTCCAGAGTGGCTTTTCTGGCAGTGGATAAGCAGAACAGCAGTTGACTTATGAGGGGACATGGATGTGAAAGAAAACCAAAAGCACTAATAAAGCATCTTTCCTGATGAAGATAATGAACATGAAGAGGGGCCTTGTCTCTGGACTGATGGGATGCTAGGCTTTTGTTTGTTTGTCAAGTTTGCTGCTGTGTAAGGAAAGCAGGATTGGAGCTGGTGTGTTAGGGGGAGCTAATGGAAAAAACAAACAACACTTAAAGCTGATTCCAGGTGGTTTTTTTAGCCAGGAGATGGCTTTTGCAGATGTCACTTGCAGTTGTTTCTGAGTAATGGGAGAACTTTGTGAGTTCTTTATGTGGGATATGTCTCCTCTTGTGAACTCGTTTAAACATTTGTTCTGTGCATGCCCTCCCAGGAGGACTCTCTTCCTTTCTCTACCTGTGTATTATTGACTTTCAGCATATTTTACAGCCTTATACTTTTAATAATTTTATGCCTTACTCAGACCAGATAAATGCATTTCAACTATTTTTGGTATAAAAATAGCCTGAAGGCAAACTTGGGCATGTACTGCATCTTCAGCTTCCTTAAGAGTCTCCTTATTCTGGGAAGGCAGTGGTTATACCCTCCAGCAATGTGCCATTATAGAAAAATCACCATCCCTCAGCTTTGTGCGCTTCCCCTGATTCAAGGGTGTTAAACCTCACAGTTACTGTCAAAAAATGAATGCAAGATTTGTACTGGTCTGCAGTTCTGCAGCACAGAAAACATTTCCAACCTCCTTACATTGCAAGAGTTACCCCAGAAGGCCTTTTTTTCCTTTAAGGTACAGCCAGCTGGCTACAAGGAGCATTGTGGTGCCAGACCAGACTTGAGAAGCTCTGCTCCAGAAGCTCTGCTCTGTTTTCCAGTCTGTGGTCTTATTTGACTTCTACTTTTCTAATGTTTATGTGAGGGATAAGTTTTGAGACTTTAAGTGTTTGTGCTTTTTTCCCTTCCTCTTTGGCATCAACTGAACCATATTGAGCATATATTTGCCTCATTGTTTGAAAATTGCTGCTGAAAATTGCTCCCTGTTGCTGTTTAACCATTTGCATGATGGCATGCTAAGTCAAAGGAAAAAACAACCACACAAATCCTCAGTGCTTCTCTTTTACATTCTGTAGAACTGAATGAATTTTTTGTCATCTGTGTGCAACACTTAATTTAGATCTCACAAATGGAGTTTTTAGCTGTTAATTATAAGAGTGATAAAACCAATTTTTTTTTTTTTTTCCCCTGAAAGGGCTCTGCAGTGCTTTGTAGGCAGGGAAGTGCTTCAGTAACTGCTGTAATTAAAACCTTTCTCCTTTGCAACATATGGCAGAATGGGATAAACAGGCAGGAAGAAGAAAGCTTTGTATGAAACAAACAGTGGGAAAAAGTGCTTTGGTCAGAGAGAGAAGCAATTTTATAAATTCAAAAAGTGCCCAAACCAGCCATGGTTTGCTTTCTGTGACTAAGAGGTTTGCTCCCTGTGAATGCTGTCACACATGCTGTGACTGGGCACTCTGAGCATGCTCTAAACTTGTCTTTTTTATGGGTAAGATGAAGGTGTGTGTGCAGTTCAAGATAATCTCCAAAAGAACAACCTGCCTACAAAAAAAAAACCAAACTCAAAGTCGCTACCAGCAGACAAATTAGCAGAAATGAGCTATCTCTGTATGGGATTTCCTTTTAGAACTACTAACATTATCATGGTGGACGGTCCATAATCTTTGATTCCATGGAAAACAAAACAAAACAAAAAAAAATCTGCCTCAACCTCAGAATGCTGTATTTCATAGGGGAGTAATTTTCTAATCTTATGGAAGTGATAAAGATCATCTTTATAAGTGAGGTCTAGTGATGCTTGGTGCTGCCATCTGTTCAGCTCTCTGCCTACTTGGTGAGATAATTTTACCAGTCTGTTCCTATAGCACACACTTATGTTATTCATATGAGGGCTAAAATACCATGGAAATAAATTCTGTTTGAAATAATACTATTTTTTTTAAACCAGAATATGTTTTGCTCTCTATTCCCACCTCTCTATACAAATGCATGCATTGTTTTGACTGCTAATAGAAAATCTGCGCTGTATTAAATGTGCTCTAATTTAAGGTGTATAATTTGTTTAGATTTTTTATAATGAGGTGATTTTTTTGCCTGTAATGGGATGTTGAGGCACTGAGGCTCAGATCTCAAGTTTTAGTAACTGGTTGTGCTCTTACATTTTTTGGTTTCTTTGACAATTGGTGATCTATGTGAGATGAGGGAGGAAGCTTGGATGAGGAGGGTGCTGGTTGCATCCTAAAGCTCAAAAGTTCCTGGGATCCCTGTACCCCTAACACTAACTGAAGTGTACTGCTTACCCTACCCAAAGTTCAAAAAGTGTAATCTTCTTTCCAGCGTTCCTAATATTGAAGAGCTTTTGACAGAGCTGGTACGAATCTGTTTGTTTCTTTATGTATTGCAAAAGAGGACCCAGACTTGTGTCATGTAGCAACTCTCTTTCACACGTATTTTATGTGCTTAAACATGGAAATCACTAGCAACACTCAGCACTTTCCCTGATGGAGCATTTAAAGAATCGTTTTTTTGGTTTTTTTATTCAATTACAGGTTATTATTACTGTTTTTCTCTTTAAAGAAAGTTTTTTTCACTTTAAGAAATCCCTTCTACATAAACTCTTCTGTTTGATTTCCCATTTACTTCCCAAACTGTGTACCCACACTAAATCCGAGTTTCTAGTTGAGATTCTAGGCAGGAAAAGTTGCATCATTGGCTTTTGTTCTCCTGTGAAACCCATACTAATGGAAACTGCCTTATATAAAACAGTCCCTTTTCACCTTGGAAAACAAAGAAGAGTTCCTGTCTGAAACAAGTACTGTGGCATTTCAGTGTTTTCAAAGAGCTGTGCTGAGCTTTCTCCAGAGCCTTGACTCTCCTCATCAGCGTGAGTCACACTCAGCACCGATGTTGTGGTGATGAAATAAATGGCACTGCCACGAGTGGGGCCATCTCTGAGCCACTGGCCAGGGCTGGGAGAAGCCCTCGGGCTTTGTGCAGAGCCTGGCACAGAGTTGGTGCTTGACCTCTGGGCCAGTGTGGAAAATTGCTGTGCCCAGGCTGATGTAGGCTTTGAGACCTGCTGCCCTCTTTACCTTTCCCTTCCAGCCTTGCACTTATCAGAAAAACAGGATCCTGTTCTGAGCTCACCAAACTGACAGTGTGTGAAAGTTTCTTATAAGAATTCCTCTCCTGATTGTCCTGGATTTGGGTCAGACTTGAGATTTCTGTGTAGAAGAAAGGGGGTGATGCTGGGGCTTGTGGTATGGGGTATCTCTTACCCCAGCTGGTTACATCTAAGCAAAATGTGTGAAGGGAGTTCTATAGGAAGGGGAAAATAAGATTTGTTTGTGATTAGTCAAGTTCTGACTAGTTTTGATTTATTACCCTTCATCTGAAGCAAACATTCAGGGCCTTGTGAAAAAACCGAACCCTATTATAATATATATAACAGGATATCTATCATATGTCATATGTATGATATTATGATTGACTGTTTCCATTGTATGCTTTTAATGTGGGTTGATGCACACACACTGGCTGGTATATATTAAAAATATGTATTCTCACCCATGATCTTAAAATGAAGGGCGAACTTGGAAGAAAATTTTAATTAAATAAAAAGGTGTTTGATTGTCACAAGATATCCTCAGGCTCACTAAGATTATAAGAGACTGGTTTGTCTCTCTCTGCCCATGGGACAGACAACAGTGACAGAGACTGCTGCTATTGGTTGCCCATGATCTTAAAATGAAGGGAGAACTTGGGAGAAAATTTTAATTTAAAAAAAAAAAGGTGTTTGATTACCACAAGATACCCTCAGGCTCACTAAGATTTTAAGAGACTGGTTTGTCTCTCTGCCCATGGGACAGACAACAGTGACAGAGACTGCTGCTATTGGATTTTGTTATTAGGCATGATATTTTCTTCTGTTTTAGGACATAAATAAACAAAACATTTGTCAAGATTGAGATATGAATGCATTTTGGTGATCAGGTTTGGCAAAGGATCAGCCTTCAAGATTAGCAATATTTTTTAATTTCCTTTCAACTTTGAATTTAGCTATTAAACTTTATTTGTATGTTTTCCACTAAACCTCTGTTTAACTCAAATGTCAGATATTGGGGAGAAATTAGTATTTGATGCAAATTCATCACACTGATGCCTCTGTTGAAAAAATGGTGAATAAGAAGTAGAGGTTGGAGGGGCAAAAGAAGAAAACATTTTGACAGTATTTAGTAGGAAGTAAAAGGACCAGAAATGGTAGTGAGAGCAAAAATGGAATTGGTAATGTTAGACAGGGTGGTAGGTTTTTATTACTGAGTTTAGAACAAATCAGGGCAGTAAAAGCTTTCAGTACAATGTTTAGATTTAAGAAAAGGTTTACTGGAATTTCTCTGGGTCACCCAAAGACATCCCTGAGAGAATGAGAAAAAAGAAAATGGAAGCCAGAACAGCAGCTCCAATCCCTTAATGGGATGGACTGAGGAAAATAGTTAGGCTTTATGCTGCATTTCTTTACAAAAATGGTGCTGGTAGAAGGTGTTGTGATACCATGGTGTGCGGGGCCAATTAACAGGAGCACATCTGCATTCTGTCCAGATGCTCCTGAATCTCACCTGATCTCTGAGGGACTCAAGAGTGTGGGGGGAAATAATTTAGGATTCAAAGGCTTATATCTTGTCCTTTTGTTGCTCTGTGAGAGCTGTCTTCAAAAGCTTCCCATTTAATGATGGTAGCTGGGAAGGTCCTCAGGGAAAGTGATGGTTCCCACTTTCTGAGGACCGAGGCCAGAAATGGATTTTTAGCTTAAACTTGAAGCTTTGAACTGCACATGGAAATAATTCCTTACTTTATGGAAATGCAGGGATTTTGACTTGGTACCTCTCAAGGTGCGTAATCAATGTCTCTGGTTTGTAATGGGGATTTGCTTTTCCTAGAGCAGTTCAGCTTTCTTCCCTGTGCTTGCTGCAGCTACAGCACTCCTGCAGCAGACGCCAAACTGCTGCAAAGCAATGCCCACCCTACTCTGGAATATTAAAATGGGTAGCACTTTATTTTCATATGCTGGGGCAGTTTGGCCACTTGATCTTAAGGAGCCTCCATTAACTGAGGGAGGATGAGGGAAAAGAACAGAAGATGTGGCTGCAGGGTTGATTTCTTATCCTTGTTTTCTGTCTTTCACAAGAGGTACTGTACAGGCTGAAGAAAAAATACCTATTATGGAAGTTCTGACGTAATCAAAGGCAGAGACTGTTAAACAAGGGGTAATGCACTGCCAAAAGCTGTGACTACACTAGAAGTTCTGTTTGGGGGATTTTTTCCATTCTGCCCTTGTATTTGGCCATGTCCTACATTACCCTGCACAGAGAGCATGGTGCAGGTGTGATGTGTATCCCATGATCCATGCATACATTTGTAGGGAGGCACACAGGGTTAGGAAGATGCCAAGTCCATTCTGTGATTGATAGCCTGGGTAAACTCACCCTCAATTTAATAATTAAGAGCCCAAGGAGTTTTTGCAGCCTGGATGTTTTCCCTGTAGACACTGGTAGCAGTATTTCAGCGATGAAAAACCTGACAATAGTCCATAATTGTGTAGGTATGACATAGAATATATTGATTAGTTAACAAAGGGGAGTTCATAAATTTCATCTTATTCCTGTTGCTTGTCTGAATTCTGACCTGGTTCAAGTGTGATGTTGTTTTTTCTCCCTGAAGTTGGCTGTCATTTTTAGATTGATTGTTCTGCTGCACTTTTTTGCAGTGTGTAACTGAGTTCCGTTGTGCCATATCAGGCCATTGGACATACAACAGAATCAGAACAAAAAAACTTGCATTTAAATGGTTATTTGCTGAAACTGATACTGAATTTCATTAGTAATGATGGCATGTTGAGAGCTTTAAGAACTCTCAGAGAAAATTTAAGAGCGCTGATGAACTTAGGGCCATCCTCTAATGTTTGTTGTGTTTTATATTAAAAGTAAGTTAGAAAAAAACAAAGGGAGCTTAAGCTTTCAATCAGCAGTGCTCTAATGGGAGGGTAGGAAGCAGAGGGAGCCATTGAGACTTTGGACTGCAATCCTCCACTGCCAAGCAAGTTTCTGAGCAGTACCTGGAGATTTACAATCCAGTTACACTCCCCCGTTATCCATGGGTGCCCTTGTACCTCGGGGGCATGGCTGAGGGCTGGATGGGCAGGCTGTCACACTGCCCTCATCTCCCCAGGCCACCGAGCTGCCAGGGCCACCAGTGGGGCCAGTCTGGCACCCCCATTTCACCCATCTGTCGCTGACAGGCTGGAAGGCTTCAGGGAAGGCTCAGTTCAGAATTTGGAAACATTGATATTGACATAGATGAGGCTTAGGTGAACATATCTTTGAAATTCAATGTTTTTCCCTCTGGACAATGTTTTCACATGAACATGTTTTTCTAGATGTCCATAAATCTGGAAAGAAAGTAGTTCTTCATTTATCAAGGTCCTTGAGCACAGCTTCTGCATGGACAAGAAAACTCCTTCATTTTCTTGCTGCAGCTGAGCCCCCAGAGCTGCTGAGTCCCTTTGCGCACATGTGCTATAATGATCATCGATATTACTTGGTATTTGCCACTGTCCTCCTCATGCCACTAGGTGTTTATAGAAAATGATCAATGCTCTAGGTGGATTTATCTTTAGATTTCTGAAGGGCTGTTTGCAGGGGTTTTTATGGGTGTTCCCAGTTAGTTCTTTTATCTGTATTGTATTACTGTATCAATGATCTGTTTTAGCAGGAGGCTTCTGCTGTCAGACTAACACCCACAGTGAGCTGGGTGAAAGTCCAGTAGGAACAAATGGTGAAAGGAAAACAGCAGTGGTTTTAACGGGGAGAACAAGAGAGTAGAAAAAAAATAGACTTAAACATAATTTTTATGTTGCTAAACAATCCCATAACTTGCTTGATATTTTACTCCCTGAACAAATACAGAATTTATGGCTTTTATTTTTTCCATTTTGATGCACTGCAGGCAGTTAATGATACTCAGTGTTTAGTCAATTCCCAAAGGAATGATTTGATTCTAAGGCTGTGCAGCCATAGGCAACATGCTTCAATAATGTGTGAGAACTGCAGCATTGATAGTCAGTCCTTGCACTGTGTTCTTATGGCATGTATTACATCTGTATTTGTCCTGTAAGCTAAGCAGCAAGAATCTTGTTTGTGCAGCCTTTAAAGGAAAAGATACAAAACTGTCAGCATGAAAATTATTACTGTTGACTGTAAGATATATATACATACACATATGTATAAATAAGTGTGTGAAACTTATGGTCTGTACTAGAATTTAGAAAGGGGCAGATTATAAAAGCCAAGATTGGGTTTCAAACCAATTTATATTGAACAGTGAAGAGTACTACACTGTTACAGCCACACTTCCTGAGTACAGGTATTTTTACTGACCATAAATAAATTCAAGTAACCTTCAGTGCAATTTACTTTACTAAATCTTTTATGTGGTCATTTGTATTAATGAATCACCATGTGTGTTGTAATAAGTAAAAAGTATGTGTAAAATTCAGTCCTAAAAGTTGTGGTTTACAGACAAATGAGGTACTTACCTTTGATTTTATTTGCTACCTAGGTCATTCAAACATAGGCTCTAAAATAAAAACCCTAATTCTTTGATGGAAAAAAACCCCATTAGTCATCAAGCCATGTTCATCTTTTTAATATTAATCAGCTGCTGTTTCTGAATTGATGTTTCTGCTCATGCCACAGAAGAATTAGTGGGGGTGGGTGGGTGGGTGCTCT